>NC_135534.1:188963577-189266672 GCF_045843805.1 Urocitellus parryii | reverse complement strand
TGCATAGCACTTTCGGTAGTATGGCCATTTTGACAATGTTAATTCTGCCTATCCTAGAGCATGGGTGATCTTTCCATTTTCTGAGGTCTTCAATTTCTTTCTTTAGTGTTCTGCAGTTTTCATGTTTCACCTCTTTTGTTAGATTGATTCCCAAATATTTTATTTATTTTGAGGCTATTATGAATGAGGTATTTTTCCTAATTTCTCTTTCAGTGGACTCATCACTGATGTATAGGAACACTTTTGATTAATTGGTGTTAATTTTACATACTGCTACTTTGCTGAATTCATTTATGAGTTCTAGAAGTTTTCTGGTAGAATTTTTTTGATCTTCTAAATATAGCATCATGTCATTGGCAAATAGTGATAGTTTGAGTTCTTCTTTTCCTATTTTTATCCCTTTAATTTTTTTCTTCTTGGTTAGAGTTTCAGGACAATGTTAAATAAAAGTGGTGAAAGAGAGCATCTTTGTCTTGTTCTTAGAGGGAATGCTTTCAATTTTTCTTCATTTAGAATGATGTTGGCCTTGGGTTTAGCATATATAGCTTTTATGATGTTGACGTATGTTCCTACTATCTCTACTTTTTCTAGTGTTTTTTTTTTTTTTAACATGAAGGGGTACTGTATTTTGTCAAAGGCTTTCTCTATATCTATTGAGATGATCATATGATTCTTGTCTTTAAGTATATTGATGTGATGAGTCACATTTATTTCTGTATGCTGAACCAAACTTGCATCCCTGGGATGAACCGCACTTTGATTGTGGTACACTATCTTTTTAATGTTTTCACATGTGATTTGCTAGAATTTTATCAAGAATTTTTGCATCTATATTCATCAAAGATATTGGTCTGAAGTTTTCTTTCCTTGATGTGTCTTTGTTTGGTTTTGGTAAAAGGGTGATACTAGCTTCATAGAATGATTTTGGAAGGGTTCCCTCTTTTTCTATTTCATGGAATATTTTGAGGAGTGTTGGTGTTAATTCTCTCCTAAGTGTCCCCATGGTAAAGTCACTTGAAGGTTTTGTAGAACTCAGCTAAGAATCCATCTGGTCCTAGGGTTGGTAGGTTTTTGATGGTGTCTTCTATTTCATCGCTTGAAATTGATCTGTTTAAATTGTGTTAATTTTCCTGATTCACTTGGGTAGTTAATATGTCTCTAAAAATTTGTTGATGTCTTCAAGATTTTCTATTTTATTGGAGTATAAATTTTCAAAATACTTCCTAATTATCTTCTCTACTTCACTAGTGTCTGTTGTGATATTTCCTTTTTCATCATGAATTTTAGTAATTTGAGTCTTCTCTCTTTCTCTTTGTTAGCATGGCTAAGGGTTTATCAATTTTATTTAGTTTTTCAAAGAACCAACTTTTTGTTTTGTCAATTTTTAAATTGTTTCTTTTGTTTCAATTTCATTGATTTCAGCTCTGATTTTAATTATTTTCTGTCTTCTACTGCTTTTGGTGTTGATTTGTTCTTTTTCTAGGGCTTTGAGATGTAATGTTAGGTTATTTATTCATTGACTTTCTATTTTTTAATGAATGAGCTCAACACATTGAACTTTCCTCTTAGCACTTACTTCATAGTGTCCCAGAGATTTTGATATGTTGTATCACTATTCTCATTTACCTTTAAGAATTTTTTTAAAATTTAATCCCTGATTTCTTCTGCTATCCATTCATCATTTATAAATAGCATGTTACTTAGTCTCCAGGTGTTAGAGTAGCTTTTACTTTTTATTCTATTTTGATTTCTTTCTTTTTAAATTTCTTTTAGTTGTAGATGAACACAATACCTTTATTTTATGTATGTATTTTTATGTGGTGCTGAGGATCGAAACCAGTGCCTCACATGTGGTAGGTGAGAGCTTTACCACTGAGCCACAACCCCATGATCTGATAGAATGCAGAGTAGTTATCTCTAATTTTTTTTTGTATTTGCTGAGTTGCTTTGTGGCATAAGATATGACTCAGATCTCTCTTCTTGGTCACTCTCTCACTGTGTGCTCCTGTGACCTTCACTCTGTGGGCTTGCTTCTCTGTGTCCCAATCTCCTTCTCTTAAAAGTAAATTAGGACCCACCCTAAAGATCTTATTTTTAACGTAATTGACTATTTAAAGATTGTATCCCAAAATGATCACGAGGGGGTTAGGAGTTCAACTTAGGAACTTTGAGAATGGGTGTGTGTGGGGGGGACAATTCAGCCCCTAACACTGCCCAAGGTCACAAAGTTCAGAGCCATATTCACACTGTCCTGAACTGTTTCTTACATGATGAGATCCAGTCGCCCTGGCCATTTACATAATCAGAACGGAGCCAAAAGTGACTTCATCATGGGGACACTTAGGAAAGCTCCCTCCCTTCTCCTTCTTACGTGGCCTGTTTCCCAGAGCTAAATAGAAATCTCAGTCATTCTTTGGCTTCATTGCTGCCATGGGGACATCTACATCTGATATTTAAAAGGGATGAGAACATGGGTGGGTGGAAGCTGCAGTGGTTGTTTGTTTAGACACGAGCACACGGAAAAGCTAAGTGAGGTGGTGTGATCTCAGAGGGTGGGCTGGAGCTGGAAGGAGTTTAGTCTCAGGGGACCCCAAGAACTGTGCCATTTCTCCCCGGTACAGCTCTCCCTATGAAAAGTCATCACACATTCATCAGCCTGACATCCTGGAAGAAAGGTTTTCTCCAATCACATATGTGGATTCAAAGTCTATTTATTAGGGAGAAATACTTTGGAAGTATATGAAAACAAAAAGTGAATAAAACAAAGTGAAAGTTTTTTTCCTACCTTTTGTTTGATTAAAATGCACATTTATGATTTTTTTTGTACTTTATCTTGCCTAACTGATTAAATTAGATCTCCACTACCCTGTGTAATAATATTCCCTTGAATGGTGAGAGAATGGTTTCCTTATTTGGGGGGATAACAATTTTTTAAAGTAAAATTAGCTATTAGTGATCTATTCAGTTCAATGCCACCAAATATAGAATCACCCCTTGAAATCCAACTTGTTCTCAAACAGATAACGGAGAGGAAATTGGATCCTATTTAGGTAGAGAGTACAGTCAAGCCAAGGAAATCAGTGGTTAAATGACACAAGCCATGAAAGAAACAATGGGCTCAGTCATAAAACTTTTCCTTCTCTGTACTGGGAATTGAACTCAGTGGTGCCCTATCACTGAGTTATGACATCTCCCACCCTGTTTATTTTGAAACAAGATCTCACGAAGTTCTGAGGCTTGCCTCAAACTTGAGATCCTCCTGCCTCAGCCTCCTGAGTCCCTGGGATTATAGGTGTGTACCACCATTTCATCTTCAACCTTTTGGTATTTTGAACGCAGATGAGCATTCGTACTGATTTTGGACCTAGGACAGAGGAGTCTTTTTCCCACCATCACAGCCATATTCTGTTTGCACACAAAGCAGTATAGTTTCTGGTATGTAGATGGTACATAGGATAAAGGTGACTCCTTTCTTCACAGTAGTCCTAGTATGAGTTTTGGTTTTGTTTTCTCTTGGTAGAATTAATAAAGCATTCTTTTACTCTCTAAGTTGTCTGTGTTTGGATAATAAGGTCTGTGTTCATCTTAACCCTAGTATATACTGAATGAGCAAACAGAGAGCTGAATGAATGAATTCCTAGTCTCATCTAAAAGTCAATGTCTCTGTGGTAGCACTCTGAATACATTATCCAACAGAAATCTGGCTTGCAGTGTTTTGCACAGAAGTATAAGCCACTGAAATAAAGATTCAGGTTTCCTAATATAGAAGTAAAAAGATTCCTCTTCTCTCCCCTATTGTCTTGACTCTTCACTTTCCCCATTTTCTTTAAAAACATTTGACAGAGATGAAGCCTAGCAGAGCCATGGAGACATTAGGTTTCGGGGGAGAAAAAGGCGGTTGCAACGGAAGTAGACCCTATGGATCATCAGATTTTATTTTATTTTCTCATTATGTGGGATGTAACCTTAATCTGATGGTGATATTTATAACATTTATCTCTGAAATTAACATTGGCTCCATTGGATCAGGAATAGAAGACTTATTTGAGCTTCAAAAGTGGGATACATATTTTAGCTTTTCTGTGTTTTGTCCTTTGACCTCTCCATTTCTGAACACCTTGAGGTCAGGGAACAAGAAGTCCCTTAACATGTGTCAAATAACAACCGCTGACCCTCCAGGCCTTGCTAGGAATGCATGCACATTTGTGGGAGTTCTCTGAGCACTCTGACAGCAGGCAGAGCTGCTGAAATCCTGTCCTGCCCACAGAAGTGTGATACAAGCCCTCCAGTTAGCATTAGCAGGAGCTCTAGGCCCAGGCTCCGTGTTGGCCAAATCTCTTTGAAGCTGTGGGCTATTACTCCAGGTATTTTCTTAACACCTGTGAGCCAAGACAAAGGAAAGTTTATGGGGTAGGATCCTGCTAAGGAACAAATGCCCAAGGGAATGCAGGAAGCTAATTAAGGAGGAAAATCAGAGGCCTGCTGGGATTTCATTTCCTTGAGTGCTCTAGGCAATTATGGGCAGGTTTATCAGACTCTCTGATGTCATCTTGTGGTTCTGCCCCCATCAAATGTCAGCCCCAGGCATTCGAGAACACCTGCTGGGACAGTAAGTGTAAGGAGGCCTCCAAACTGAAGCCCAGATGCACCAGTCTAGGAATGAAGGAAGAGAGTACCAACCCGATGGTCAAGATCAGAGATGACCTGAGCAGATGTGAACACAGGGACACATACATAGCGATGGGTTTCAGGATGTCAGAGACCATACAGCAAAGCCCAGAAACAGGAAAGGCTACTAAATAGTGTGCGGATGTCTCAGAAGTCATAACTCTAGGAGTCTTGCAGGGACAGAAGGACATGGGAAGAAGTAGGGGTAAAACAGGGACAGTACGAATCAGAGTGAAGATGGGGAACAGAGCACCTGCCCTGCCTGCCCCCCAGGGAAGACTGAGGGCCAAAATCTGCAGAGTTCCCATCGCAGAGAGGCAGGCTGCAGAAGGGCACTGAGAAAGGCTCAGCTGTGAATTCAGTGGGCAGGACAGGGGCTCAGGCTCCAAATGGAGCCCTCCAAGGGGGACTATCATCCATTCTGTGTGGCATACCAATGCATCACTAAAAGTGTCACTTCCTAAGTGAAGAGGTAAATCAGGCTGTGTGAACTGAGCGGTCTCTAGAGCTCCTGCCGAACCCCAAATATCGCTCCACCTCCTTGTTCGGATCTTACCTCGTAAGGGAAAAAACTTTACATGATGGAATCTTAGCTTGTTTCAGGTTAAAGCCTCATTTTAATGGGTCTGTCACCTTACAAAAGTCATACCTGCTATTTATTTATTTGCTTATTTATGGTACTTGGTATTGAACCCAGGGGAGCTTTACCACTGAGCTACATCCCCAGGGACACCCTTTTAAAATTTTAAAATTTTGAGACAATGTCTCCCTAAGTTGCCAAAGCTGGCTTCAAACTTGTGATCCTCCCGCTCAGCCTCCCAAGTTGCTGGGATTACAGGTGTGTACCACACTCTTGGCTTTTCATTTTTGTTAAGGAGCAAAGTTGGGGTGATATTTATTTTGGAAGAGGGGTGTAGAGAATGGTTATAATCTGGGCTTTGGATAGAGACACAGGTTTAAGTAATTGCTTTGCCACTTCCTAGACCTTTTCTCATTAGCAAAGTGAAGTTAATAACAATTAGGGGTTAAATGAGACTTAAACCTGTGTTTTTACATCATCAAACCTCATCCAGTGAGACTAAATGGTTTATGAATGGATATGTTAGGGGAAAATTTTACCACTCTTCCTTCAAATGCTGGAGATTGGGGGTGGATCTCCCTGATTTACACATCCAGTTTGCTCTAGGGAATTAGCACTAAGTCAATTATTGACAGACTGTGGCTTTGCCTGACAATGTTACCATTTATAAGCTCTTTTATAATAGACATAAATCTCATTAAAGTTCCTAGAGCTGGCTGTAACCTCTGAGGTGGGCAGATATCTGTGAATGTCTAGGCAGCACAAATTACATTGTCTTAGTAAAAATAATAGCAAGAATAATAAAAATTGGGTCGCAGTGAAAAGGCTCCCATATGAATACCATCCAAGGACAAAAATCACAGCAATTTAGTTTAATGATCTTAAGCGGCTTAATTTTTGATTTTAGAATAGGCGTCACTTCATTCCATAAAATAGAATAATTGTTCCAACGAGTTGAGCAGAGGAGCTTGGTTTTGTAGCCAGAAAAGGGGTTGAAGAAAACAGATAAAAAACAAAAGCAGGTTGGTCATTTCAAAGTTATTTTCCCTGCAAGATGGGGACACAGAGAACAATAGAAAAATAACTGATTGGTTAACATCAGTTTACTTTAGTTTACCTTTTATTGTCTTGGGATTAGGCAGAGGGACCTTCATTATCTTGTCATTTGAGACCGACTTGTTTGGGAAATTTGGCAGTTATCTCTAATTCTGATTTCTCAGAAGGTTAGAAAAGAAGCTCAGTTTCAGCTTGGTAACATGGAACGTTAGCATGAATGACTCCATTTTGATTTATAGCTTAGTCTGTTGGAGCCTAGTGTGGGAGTTTAGTCCAAAACAATTACCTTCTGTAATTTTTATTCTGTAAATTACAAAGGTGACCACATGTCATAATACATTGATCTAAACCCATAGAATATACACCAATAGTGAATGTTGATTGTAGACTTTGGGTGATTTCCAGGTGTCAGTGTAGGTTCATGAGTTGCAACAAATGTACCAATCAGGTGGGGATTTTGATGATATGGGCACTCTGCATCTGTGGGGGCCAGGTATATATGAGAAATCTCTCCACCTTCCTCTCAATTTTGCTCTGAACCTAATACTACTGTTAATAACATTTTTTGGAATCCTACCGTATGCCAGGAACTGTCTTAATGCTTTAAATGCATTTTTTTCATTTAATCCAATAGTGATTCCATGAAGAGTCAATATTTAATCTAAGTGTGTTCTTCATTAACAAAAATCAGATGCGCAGGCATTGTCAGATTTTTTTTAAATTGCAAGCTCATTTACCATTCTGTCATTATGAGAAATATCATCTAACTCACCCAAATTCTATGTACAATTTTTTCTGCATACATCTTTTCAATAAGACAGGGTACATTTATAAATTTGGGGTCTTGAATTGCATTCTTTCAAGTCAAGTTCTTTTGTTTCTTCTAAATCTTACTCCAACAGACCAAGAAGGAAGAAAAAAAACTTCAAAATCTCTGGAGAGAAGACCCAGGCATCAATATTTTTTAAGGTTTTTTTTTCCCCAAGTGATGTTGTTTTTTAATTTCATTTCATATTTTTGGTATTGGAGAGTGAACCCAGGGGCAACTTTACCACTAAGCTACATGCCTGATCTGTTGGTTTTTTTTTTTGTTGTTGTTGTTGTTTTACATTTTGAAACAGGGTCTCACTAAGTCGCTGGGGCTAGTCTTGAAATTGTGATCCTCTTGCCTCAGCCTTCTGAATTGCTGGGATTGCCACTATGCCCAGTTTCTTCAGGTGATTCTAATGTATAGCCAGTAAAGGACTACTGTTCTAGCTGAGCTTGGTGGCACATACCTATAATCCCATCGATGTGGGAAGTTGAGACAGAAGGATCACAAGTTCAAAGCCAGCCTCAGCAAATTAGCATGACCCTCAGCAGCATAGTGAAACCCTATCTAAAAAAAAGACAAATAAACAAACAAAAAGGTAAAGCACCCCTGGGTTCAATCCCCAATAACAATAATGAAAGCCCTATAGTTCTGCAGAATGGAAGGAGGGCACAGAAAATCAGACCCATGTGTCTCAAACTTAATGTGCCTATGCATCACATGGGGCTCTTATTTAAAATGGAGATTACGAATTTGTGGGTCTGGATGTTGCCTGGGTATTTGTATTTCTAAGCAAGCTTCCAGGTTCTCAGACCACACTGAGTGGCAGCAGAGCACGAGAGTGCTTATTCTCAAACTTTGCTGCATAGCAGAATTTGCAGATAGATCTTTACAATAAATCAATGCTCAGCCTGCACTCTTAAGACCCAATAAACCAGAATTTCAGGGGTAGGATTAGGCATTAGTAGTTTTTAAACTCTTGAGGGGATTCCAGAATACAACAAGGGCTGGGAACCAGTACAGTAGAATAAATTCATACTAAATCCCAAAGATAGTAAGTTTAACCATGTTGAAACTCAAAAGAGCAGAGCAGGTTGATCCCTTAACTAAGGATGACACAAAAAATCTATATTACTGAAGTTTTAAAATCTTAATTTGTTTTCCTTGGTCTAGAAGAAAATTTTTATGCTCTCCTTAAGAAACCCCTCCACCTCACCACACCCCTGCAAAGTGAGTACTCAGTGTCTCTGCAGTTGCCTGGTTCTATGCATGACTGGGATAAGCTTATATCCCCGTATCCTGCCATATCACATTGCTTTGCTCAGACATGGGCTAAGCTGGCTTTCTAAGACATGAAGTCCAGAAAATTTAAGAACATATGAAATCTGTTTAAAACAAACAATTTGGTACTCATGGAAACAAGAAGCTTAATGACCTTGTCCAAGAAAGCTGTCTGGAAGGACATTTCACTGATCTCAAGTGGCTCTTGGTTATCAGTCTCTGGGACCATCCCAACTGGCTGGAAGCACATCATTTGGATGATATCTTGGGGACTGTTAGACAAGGATTTCAGGATCTCACTCCATGTTTAACTCCAGAGAGACAGATATTTCACTTTTTTTCTTTGTGGTCTAACAGAAAATATTGTTTTTCAAACAAGAAGTCCTAAAAATAAATTCATACCAGCACTATTTCATTTGACCTTCATTTTTTTCCCAGTGTGTGCTAAAGGGTCTTGTCTAAGGTTTTCTTTTCTTTTCTTTTTAATGAAAGTTACTGCTTTTCTCCTGAGGTTATTCTAGCACATGACACAACCAGGCAAGTCTTACCTAGTGATCTCATGTCTCCTGTACCATGTGCTATGCAAACTTCAAGACTTCCCTGCCTCTTGAAATCTTCTGGAATCTGTCTCAGGATAAAGGTCTCGGCAGGATAGTTGCCACGTCATATGTTCTCCCCCCTCAAACAAACTGATGAAGGTAGCATGGTTTCAAGAGAGTTCTCTTGAGAGAAGATGGACATGAAGCCGTCCATGAAATGCTACTTGAAGTAATACCAGTAATATTCTTGAAACCTGTAAGCAACTTTCTTCATGCTCAGCAGTGACAGAGGAAGCAATAACAAATTCAAACAGTCTGACTTGGTTTACCTTAGAAAATATCACTGTATCCCTTCTGTAAAGACTCCTGAGAGGAAGGGTCCTTTGCCATAATTCCCAGTAATTGGCCAGCCTCTTACCATAGTCCAACTCCCTGGTCCATGCTGAGCCCCTGATGAGGTTTCTGGTCATGCATAGTCAAACCCTGTCTGTACTGTCTCTCCTGGTTCCTCTTGGATTCATCATCTTTTTCCTTTCTCCAGTTCTAGTTCTGTGAAGACTTTGTGCCTTGCTTTCTTATTTTCTAGAACCCAGAATCTTTTGTTCTCTTTTAGAGAAGCCAGATAGAAACTTTGGAAAGACTCTCAGCTCTGATTGTGTTAGTCAGCTTTTCATTATTGTGACAAAACACCTGAGATAATAAAATGGAAAGAAGGAAAGATTTATTTCAGCTCAAGGTTTCAGAGATTTGAGTCTATGGTTGCTTGGCCCATTGCTTCAGGCCTGTGGTGGCATAATACATTATAGTGGGAGCACATGGTGGAGGAGAGTGCTAACCTGGTGGTGGCCAGGGTCCCTATATGCCCTTCAAGGGACACTCTCAATGATCTAACTTCCTTCCACTAGGTCCCACCTCCCAAAGATTCTACTACCTCCCAATAGTACTTGAGGCTGGGTTAGCCTTTAACACACAAGCCTTTGGGGGATACTCCAGATCCATACTACAGCACTGATCAGTAAAGATGGCCAAGGGTAATGCCAGGGAAAAAGAGGCTAAGAATGGTCTTAGTCTACTTTCTGTTACTATAATGTATTGTCACAGACTGGGAAATTTTATTTTATTTTATTTTATTTTATTTTTTATTGGTCGTTCATAACATTACATAGTTCTTAATACATCATATTACACGGTTTGATTCAAGTGGATTATGAACTCCCGCTTTTACCCCGTATACAAATTGCTGTATCACATCAGTTACCCTTCCATTGATTGACATATTGCCTTTCTAGTGTCTGATGTATTCTGCTGTCTGTCCTATTGTCTACTATCCCCCCTCCCCTCCCCTCCCCTCCCCTCCCCTTTTCTCTCTCTACCCCTTCTACTGTAAATCATGTCTTCCATTTGTATTCTCTTGACTTACCCCTCCTTACCACTTATATGACATTTTGTATAACCCTGAGGATCGCCTTCCATTTCCATGCAGTTTCCCTTCTCACTCCCTTTCCCTCCCACCTCTCATCCCTGTTTACTGTAAATATTCTTCTCAAGCTCTTCGTCCCTACCCTGTCCTTGTTTACACCCCTTATATCAAAGGAGTCATTTGGTATTTGTTTTTTAAAGATTGACTAGCTTCACTTAGCATAATCTGCTCTAATGCCATCCATTTCCCTCCAAATTCTATAATTTTGTCATTTTTTAATGCAGAGTAATACTCCATAGTGTATAAATGCCACATTTTTTTTATCCATTCATCTATTGAAGGGCATCTAGGCTGGTTCCACAGTCTTGCTATCGTGAATTGAGCTGCTATGAACATCGATGTAGCAGTGTCCCTGTAGCATGCTCTTGTTAGGGCTTTAGGGAATAGACCGAGAAGGGGAATAGCTGGGTCAAATGGTGGTTCCATTCCCAGCTTTCCGAGAAATCTCCATACTGCTTTCCAAATTGGCTGCACCAATTTGCAGTCCCACCAGCAATGAACAAGAGTGCCCTTTTCCCCGCATCCTCTCCAGCACTTATTGTTGTTTGACTTCCTAATGGCTGCCAGTCTTACTGGAGTGAGATGGTATCTTAGGGTAGTTTTGATTTGCATTTCTCTGACTGCTAGCGATGGTGAGCATTTTTTCATGTACTTGTTGATTGATTGTATGTCCTCCTCTGAGAAGTGTCTGTTCAGGTCCTTGGCCCATTTATTGATTGGGTTATTTGTTATCTTATTGTCTAATTTTTTGAGTTCTTTGTATATTCTGGTTATTAGGGCTCTATCTGAAGTGTGTGGAGTAAAGATTTGTTCCCAGGATGTAGGCTCCCTATTTATCTCTCTTATTGTTTCTTTTGCTGAGAAAAAACTTTTTAGTTTGAGTAAGTCCCATTTGTTGATTCTATTTGTTAACTCTAGCGCTATGGGTGTCCTATTGAGGAATTTGGAGCCCGATCCCACAGCGTGTAGATCATAACCAACTTTTTCTTCTATCAGATGCCGTGTCTCTGATTTAATATCAAGCTCCTTGATCCATTTTGAGTTAACTTTTGTGCACGGCGAGAGATAGGGATTCTGATTCATTTTGGTGCAAATGGATTTCCAGTTTTCCCAGCACCATTTGTTGAAGATGCTATCCTTCCTCCATTGCATGCTTTTAGCCCCTTTATCAAAAATAAGATAGTTGTAGTTTTGTGGATTGGTTACTGTGTCCTCTATTCTGTACCATTGGTCCACCCGCCTGTTTTGGTACCAGTACCATGCTGTTTTTGTTACTATTGCTCTGTAGTATAGCTTGAAGTCTGGTATCGCTATACTGCCTGATTCACACTTCCTGCTTAGTATTGTTTTTGCTATTCTGGGTCTTTTATTATTCCATATGAATTTCATGATTCTTTTATCTATTTCTACAAGATATGCTGTTGGGATTTTGATTGGCATTGCATTGAACTTATAGAGAACTTTTGGTAATATTGCCATTTTGATGATGTTAGTTCTGCCTATCCATGAGCAGGGTATGTTTTTCCATCTTCTAAGGTCTTCTTCTATGTCTTTCTTTAGGGTTCTGTAATTTTCATTGTATAAATCTTTCACCTCTTTTGTTAGGTTGATTCCCAAGTATTTTATTTTTTGGGGGGATATTGTGAATGGAGTAGTTGTCCTCATTTCCGTTTCAGAGGATTTGTCGCTCATATACAGGAACGCCTTTGATTTATGCGTGTTGATCTTATATCCTGCCACTTTGCTGAATTCATTTATTAGCTCTAATAGCTTCTTTGTAGACCCTTTTGGGTCTGCTAGGTATAGAATCATATCATCTGCAAATAGTGATAATTTAAGTTCTTCTTTTCCTATTTTTATGCCTTTAATTTCTTTTGACTGTCTAATTGCTCTGGCCAGTGTTTCGAGGACTATGTTGAACAGAAGTGGTGAGAGAGGGCATCCCTGTCTTGTACCAGATCTTAGAGGGAATGCCTTCAATTTTTCTCCGTTCAGAATGATGCTGGCCTGTGGCTTATCATAGATTGCTTTTACAATGTTGAGGTATGATCCTGTTATCCCTAATTTTTCTAGCGTTTTGAACATAAAGGGATGCTGTACTTTGTCGAATGCTTTTTCTGCATCTGTTGAGATGATCATATGGTTCTTATTTTTAAGTCTATTGATGTGGTGAATAACATTTATTGATTTCCGTATATTAAACCAGCCTTGCATCCCAGGGATGAATCCTACTTGATCATGATGTATAATTTTTTTGATATGTATTTGAATCCGATTTGCCAGAATTTTATTGAGGATTTTTGCGTCAAGGTTCATTAGAGATATTGGTCTGTAGTTTTCCTTCTTTGATGTGTCTTTGTCTGGCTTCGGAATCAGGGTGATGTTGGCCTCGTAGAATGAATTTGGAAGTTCTCCCTCTTTTTCTATTTCCTGAAATAGCTTGAAAAGTATTGGTGTTAGTTCCTCTTTAAAGGTTTTGTAAAACTCTGCTGTATACAGACTGGGAAATTTTAAAGAAAAAAATATTTCTTATAGTTCTAGAGGCTGGGAAGTCTAACAGCATGACTCCAGCATCTGGAGGATCTTCTTGCTACATGGTGTAGAACATCATTTGGAGACCAAGAGAGAAAGAAAGAGAAAAGGAGAGGAGGGGAGGGGAGAGAGAGAAAGCAAGGTTTTATAACAAAGGATAACTAACTGCTGCAATAACAGCACTTGACTATTCTTAAGGGTGGAACCCTCATGGTATGATTACTTTTTAAAGGTTACATCTCTTAATACCATTAAAATAGCAATTAAGGGGCTGGGGTTGTGGTTCAGTGGGTAGGGTACTTGCCTCACATGTGTGAGGCACTGGGTTCAATTCTCAGCACTGCATATAAATAAATGAATAAAATAAAGGTTCGTCAACATTAAAAAAGTGGCAATTAAATTTGGAAGAGACATTCAAAGAGAAATTAAATTTTGGAAGAGACATTCAAAATCCATGCTGAGATTTAATTATTACGATAATGAATGGAATCAAGGGTAGGGGTTTATTTCTTTTTGAGCTAACCATCAATCCTGGCTAAGAATTCTCCTCACTGAGGTTCTCTCACGGATATACAATAGCAGTCCAGAATGCCACAAGAAGGTAACAATATTCCTGTGCTTTCAGTTGTCACAGCCCATGAACAGGGGCTTTAACTGATGAATCTTCCACACTTAGTGAGTCCTGTAGATGAAGAAAATCTTTGATACATGAACTTGTTAGTCAATTAAAGATGAAGATGACAGTTATTCCTTTTTGTCTTTCAGACATCAAATCAAAATTTGCTGAGTAACCAGTAATGTGCCCTCGGACTTGGTGTGGCTGATTATTAAGACAGAGTTCTCTGCTTTTCCACGCAAGCACCATGGATTTGTTATAGGCCGATGATGTGGGAGCCTCCTCCAAGGCACAGAGCTAAGGAGAAGCCCCTACCTTTCAGTGCAGATAATCCCCTTTGAGAGAGAGGACACAAGCATGTGAACACATATGAAAAGATGAGGGAGAGGAACCACGAAATGCAGAGGGAGTCCTCTGTGGGTCAGAGGGGCTAAGGTGGCCTCTGGGATGCTCCTGAGGGCGTGGTGATTTGGGGTGTCCTCATGGCTGTGTGTGCACGTGTGCATGTGTGTACAAACACGTATGTGTGTATGTATCTTATAGATATGGAAATCTCTATAGTAAGCAATAGCTAACAATCGGTGTTAAATTTGGAATTTGATTTCCTTAGCAGATGAAAAGCAGAATTGATTTTCAATTTTTTTCTTGTCTCAATTTTAGGAATTTATCTCTTAGGAATTTATTCAGGTTGGTTATCAAAGTTATCGACATGAAGTGGTTTCTAACATTTCCTTATTTTTAGCATCTTGATCATGTCGTGAGTTCTCTTCTCTTCCTTTCCTTCCCTTTTCTTTTCCAGTACAGGGAATTGAACCCAGAGGCACTCAACCACTGAGCTACATCCCCAGCCCTTTTTAAACTTTTGAGACAAGGTCTTGCTCAGTTGCTGGGGCTGGCCTTGTACTTGTGATCCTCATGCCTCAGTTTTCTAAATTGCTGGGATTACAGGTGTGCATCACCATGCTCTGCAAATTTTCTTAATATCACTAAATTTTCCAGAAAAACAATTCTTGATTTCATTGATTCTGTGTGTTTTCTTTTTTTTTTTATCAAGTTTTAGTTGTTTTATTTTTTCCTTCCCTTCTACTTTCTTTGGTTTAATTTTGTTCTTCTTTTTCTAATTTCCTAAGATGATGCATATTATTGATTTTAGAACTTTCTTCTTGTTTTAATGTAGGCAGTTGAAGCTGTACATTTTCTCATCTCATTAATTTGGGTATGTTGCTTTTTCATTAAACTCAATTTAAAACATTAATGTCTTTTGATTTTTTGTCTCATTTATTATTTTTTTCTTTTAAATATATTTACTTATTTTTCATTTATTCTTATGTTTTTAAAATTTCAAGGGTTTGGACACTCTACATACCTCTTTTTTTAAAAAAATTTGAATTTAATACCATTATAGTCAGAGACTTCTCTGTATTTTTAAATTTATTTATTTTTTGCACTACTAGGAATTGAACCCAGGGGTGATTTAACACTGAGCCACGTCCCTAGCCCATTAAATATTTTTTTAAAAAACTGGGGGACAGTGTCTTACTAAGTTACCAGGGCTGGCCTCGAGCTTGTAATCCTCCTACTTCAGTCTCCCGAGTAGCTGGGATTACAGACATGCATCACCACGCTCACCTGTATGTTTTTAAAATTAAATGAATAGTATTTATTACTCTTTTATTTTCTTAAAAATAGATCAAAACAGAGGCAAAGTAAATGATATTTAAAGCTAAGAATCTGGAATCATCTACTTCCTTATAAAGGTGATAACCTATAATTTAAATTTATCATTTAAAAAATTTTTTTTCAGTTTTTAAGCATGCCTGATATGTCTTCACATTATACTAGTACTTAAGGGGAACAAAATGATTTGAATAGTCCCATGGAGATTTTTTTTTTGTAATGGGATTTATTGTATGTACTCAGAGTAGATTTTTCATTAACAAAATTGATTGGGGGAGGAAGGTGATACTCAGTTATTTTCAATCTGAAAGAATGACAACAGGAAGCTTCTGTAGCATTAGAGGATTCTGTCTCTGAACCTAGACTAAACTGGTGGGTTTTAAGAGAATATTTTCTTTGAAGAGGTGAAAACCTTTCTCAAGTACACAGACAAATTCTGTGCAACCTCAGTACCCAAAACAAGAAAGCAGAGCTGTTCAGGTTGTAGTTTGAGTATGGAGGCCCATAGCTAAGCTTACTTAGATTTGTCCATGAAAAATGGCACATGAAGAACTTCAGAAAAATTCTTGGGCTGCACAGAGTACATTTTGGAAGCCCATGAACTGAAAAATATCAGCTGTATTTTTTAAAATATATATATATTTAGTTTAGATGGACACAACATATTTATTTATTTATTTATTTATTTATTTATTTATGTGGTGCTGAGGATCAAACCCAGCACTTGTGCTAGGCAAGCGCCCTACCACTGAGCTACTACCACTTAGCAGTTTGTTTTTAATATTTTAAGTTTATTAAGATTCTTTTTATGTCATGGAGGACCAAAATGGCAGTATAGAGAAGGTCACTTTCCTAGTTGCCCTGTGGCATGAAACCAAGAATTCTCAGCATGGTAGGTGAAAAAAAAAGGGTGTGTGTGTGTTGAGGGGAGCTTTACTGGAAATTAATTTTGGACATTTAAAGATCAGGGATTCCAAGGAAGTGAGAGTTCATCAGTTTCAACTTTCAATGTTTTGGGCTTATATTGCATAGTGCCATTAAAAAGCCATTTTCTCTCTGTGGTTCTCTGCCACCTAATAGGCAGATATTAGGATATTTATCTACCTGGCAATACTCTCAGCCAATATTTGTCATACTTACTCTGCACAATTCCAACAGAAAAAGATTGGAAAGGAAAGGTATAAGAAAAGAAGATAGCACTAAAAATGTAAATATGTATGCTGTGGAAGTGCAAGTGTTTTCTAAAATTCACACTTTTCTAACTCTTTTGCTCACTTCAGATTTTTTTTTCATATGGTGATATTTCTTAACAATAATGAAATAGTTTTTCACCTATATTCAAGCTTATTTTATAAAAGGCATCTTACATATCTACTTGTGACAAGGAAATATAATAATGAAAAAGAAAAAAATAAAGATCAGGGATTCAGGAAGTTGGATATAATAAAATGAAGAAGAAATCTCTAGCACCGCTGTAGGTGCTGGTGGCCCATGCTGAGCATCCCCCCCTGTGAAAAAAACTGAAGGGGTGTCAATTAAAGGAACTTGCACTTTTAAGAGGCTTGAGGTGTGTCTGGGTAGGGAGAGATCAGAGATCAATAGCCTGAAAGACGTGCTGTAGGATATCCTTGTGCAGGAAGAGGCCGCAGCTCTCCCAGCTGCCTGCACAGGACAGAGGAAGGAACCTTTTGCAGCTATGGTGCTGGGTCTGGTGGCTCAGGAAGCTGATTCCTGGCAAACTGAGCTTGACCCCCATACAGGCCTGCCAAACCCAACCACATGACCTAGAGTGTGCCCCAGGGACCAGGACAAGATCAAACATGGAGAGGGGTTTCCACGGGGAATACAGGTAGGGAAAACCCACCTGGCTCACCCTTCTCCCTCCAGTCCAGCTTGTAGGACCCGCTGGGCCGCCCAGAATTCAAAAGGGGGAGGGGGCATGATGGAGCTTGAAGACCAAACCTGAGATCAGAAAACACGGGGTCCACAGGTGACTGGGGAGACTAAGGATTGGCTCCACCCCAGGAGTGGAACAGGGGAGCTCCCTGGTAGACAGTCTCCAAGTCTGGGCCACAGCTGCTGGGCCCAGGAGGCGCTGGTTTCAACTCTTCGCCATTCAAAGAAGAACCTGGAGCCCACCTAAGCCTACACCGCGCTTCCAGGAGCTCCACTCATGGGGTATACTCTCACACTCCAGCAACCCGTCTCACAAATGAGAAGGAAAGCTGAGAGTCCATTTTTTTAAAAATAATGCATATTTTATTCAATTAAAGGGATCTCCATAGGGAAATTTTACAGTGGCTCACACCTGTAATGCCAGCAGCTAGGGAGGAGGGTGCAGGAGGATCTCAAAGTCAAGCCCAGTCTTACCAAATTGGCAAGACCCTCAGCAACTCAGCAAGAACTTGTTGTTTTTGTCATTGTTGTTCTTTTTAGTTATACATGACGACAGAGTATAATTTGACTTATTTATACAAACATGAAGTACATCTGAATCTAATTAGGATCTTGGTCTTGTGGTTGTATATGAAAAAGAGACTCACTCTGGTGTTTTTATGTACACACATAGGAAAGTCATGTCAGAATCATTCCACTGTCTTTCCTATTCCATTTGCTCCTCCTTTCCCCTTCATTCCCCTTTATCTAATCTACTAAACTTCTGTTCTTCCCCTCCCTCCTGGTTGTGTGTTAGCCTCTACACATCAGAGAGAACCTTCAACTTTTGGTTTTTGGGCACTGGATTATATTATTAACATGATATTTTCTAGCTGCATCCTTTATCAGCAAATGCCATAATTTCATTCTTCTTTATGGTTGAGTAATATTTTATTGTGTATGTACCACAATTTATCCATTCATCTTTTGAGTGTCACCTAGTTTGGTTCTATAGCTTTACTATTGTGAATTAAGCTGCTATAAACATTGAAGTGGCCATGTCACTGTAGTATTCTGTTTTTAAGTCTTTTGGGTATATATCAAGGAGTGCAATAACTGGGTCAAATGGTGGTTCCATTTCAAGTTTTCTGAGGAATCTCCATATTGCTTTCCATAGTGGTTGCACTATTTTGCAGTTCCACCAGCAATGGATGGGTGTCCCATTTTCCCCACTCCTCGCCAATATTTATTGTTATTTGTATTCTTGATAATTGCCATTCTGATTGGAGTGACATGAAATCTCAGTGTAGTTTTAATTTGCATTTCTCTAATTGCTAGAGATGTTGAACATTTTTTTTTCATGTATTTATTGATTCATTGTATTTCTTCTTCTGTGAAGTGCCTGTTCAGCTCCTTTGCCCATTTGTTGATTGGGTTATTTATTTTTTCAGTGATATGTTTTTTGAATTCTTTGTATATCATGGACATTAATGCTTTCTCTGAGGTGCAAACTTTCACCATTCTGTAGGCTCTCTCTTCACATTCACATTCTTGTTTCCTTTGCTGTGAAGAAATTTTTCAGTTTGGTGCCATTCTGTTTATTGATTCTTTTTTTTTTAAATTAAAAGATTTATTTTTTTAGTTGTCAATGAAACTTTTTAATTTATTTACTTATATGTGGTGCTGAGAATCAAACCAAGTGTCTCATGCATGCCAGGCAAGCACTCTACCACTGAGCCATAACCCCAGTCCCTCAATTTATTGATTCTTGATTTTGTTTTTTTGCATTTTAGGAGTTTTGTTGAGGAAGTTGATTCCTAAACTGACATGATGGAGAATTGGGCCTACAGTTCCTTCTAGTAGGTTCAGGGTCTCTGGTCTAGTGCCTAGGTTCTTGAACTACTTGGAATTGAGTTTTGTGCAGGATGAGAGATAAGGGTTCAGTTTCATTCTGCTTCCATATTGATTTCCAGTTTTCCCAGTACCATTTGTTGAAGAGGCTATCTTTTCCCCAATGTATGTTTATGGCACCTTAGTCCAGTATGAGATAACTGTATTCATGTGGGTATGTCTCTGTGTCTTCTGTTCTGTTCCATCCGGGCCAACACCATGCTATTTTTGTTACTATAACTCTGTAGTATAGTGTCTGGTGTTGTGGCCTCTTGCATCACTTTGCTCACTAAGGATTACTTTGGCTATTCTGAGCCTCTTATCTTTCCAAATGAATTTCATGATTGCCTTTACTACTTCTATGAAGAACATCATTGAAATTTTAGTAGGAATTTCATTCAATCTGTATAGCACTTTTGGTAGTATGGGCATTTTGATAACATTAATTCTGACTATCCAAGAACCTGGGAGGTCCTTTCATTTTCTAACATCTTCTTTAATTTCTTTCTTTAGTGTTCTGTAGTTTTCACTGTAGAGATGCTTCACCTCTTTTGTTAGATTGATTCCAAAGGTTTTATTTTAAGGTTATTTTGAATAGGATACTTTTCCTTATTTCTATTTCAGATGATTCATTATTGCTTTATAGGGATACAATTGATTTATGGGTGTTAATTTTAGATCTTGCTACTTCGTTGAATTCATTTATGAGTAATAGAAATTTTCTGGTGGAGTATTTTGGATCTTTTAAATATAGACTCATGGTATTGGCAAATAGGGATACTTTGAGCTCTTCTTTTCCTATTTGTATCTCTTTAATTTCTTTCTTTTGCCTAATTGCTCTGGCTAGAATTTCAAGGCATATGTTAAGTAGAAGTGGTCTTCTTCTAGTTTTTAGAGGGAATGCTTTCAGTTTCTCTCTATTCAGAATGATTTTGGCCTTGGGTTTAACATGTAGAACTTGAAGAGTGCTAAGGTATATTCCTACTATTCCTAGTTTTTCTAATGTTTTGAACATGAATGGATGCTGTATTTGGTCAAATGCTTTTTCTGCATCTATTGAGACAATCATGATGAATTACATTTATTGAATCAACATTGCATCCCAGGAATGAAACTCACTTGATCATGGTGGGCTTTTTAATGTGTTTTTGTATGTGATGTGCCAATATTTTATTAAAAATTTTTAAAAACATTTTTTAAACTTTATTTTATTTGTTTATTTTTTAAAATGTGGTGCTAAGAATTGAATCCAATGTCTCACATATGCTAGGAAAGTGCTCTACCACTGAGCCACAATCTCAGCCCAAGAATCTTCTTTTATCTTCATCAGGGATATTAACCTGAAGTTTTCTTTCCTTCATGTGTCTTTGTCTGGTTTTGGAGATAGGTTAATACTAGCTTCATAAAATGAGTTTGGAAGGGTTTCTTCCTTTTCTATTTCATGGAATATTTTGAGAAGGATTGGTGTTAGTTCTTCTATGAAGGTCTGATAGACTTAGTAAGAATTCATCTAGTCCTAGGCTTCTCTGTGTAGGTAGGCTTTTGATGACATATTCAAATTCATGACTTGATATCAGTCTGTTTAAATTTTATATGTCCTCCTGACAAAATTTGGGAAGTTCATATTTCTATAGAAATTTGTTGATGTCTTTGAGATTTTTTATTTTATTGGAATATAAATTTTCAGTACAGTTTCTGATTATCATCTGTATTTCATTAGTGTCCCTGGTACATTTCCTTTTTCATCACAAATCTTCGTAATTTGAGTTTTTTCTCACTTTCTCTTCATTGACTTCACTAAGAGTTTGTCAACTTCAATGATTTTTTTCAAAGAATCAACTTTTTGTTTTGTTGATTTTTTTGAATTTTTGTTTTTGTTTTGATTTTATTGATTTTAATTATTTACTGTCCTTGAGATGTAATGTTAGATTATTTATTTAGTGACTTTATTCTTTTAATAAATGAGCTCAATGTAATGAACTTTTCCTCTTAGAACTACCTGTACCAGAGATTTTGACATCTTTTGATGCTATTCTCACTTACCTCTAAGTAATTTTTAAAATTTCATCCCTGATTTCTTCTACTATCCATGGACCATTCAGTGGTGTATTATTTAGTCTCCAAGTGTTAAAGTAGCTTCCAATTTTTATTTTATTGTTGACTTCTAATTTCATTCCATTATAATCTTATAGAATGCAAGGTATTATCTCTATTTTTTTTGTATTTTCTAAGCATTGCTTTGTGGCCTAAGATATGGTATATCTTTTTCTATGCTGAGAAAAAAAGTGTACTCAATCATTGATGGATTCAATATTCTGTACTTGTCTGTTAAAGAGTGAAATTATGGCATTTGCCAGTAAATGGTTGGAGCTGAAGAATATCATGCTAAGCAAAATAAGCCAATCCCACAAAACCAAAGGCCAAATATTTTCTCTAATATGTAGATGCTAATTTACAATAAGACAGGGGGTACTAGAGAAGAATACTGTTGCCTTAGATTAGGTAGAGGGAAGTGATGGGAGGGGATGAGAAGGCATGTGGGAATAGGAAAGATAGTAGAATGAAACAGATGTTATTATGTCTGTATATATGTGACTACATGACCATTGTGATTCTGCAACATGTACACTCAGAAAAATGAGAAATTATATACCATCTATGTATGAGATAACAAAGTACATAAATGCATTTTACTGTCATGTATAACTAATTAAAACAAAAAGATTTTTAAAATCTAAGTTAGTAATTGTATATCTTAGTTCTGTAGCTTCTTTGTTTAGTTTGTGTTTGGATGATCTATCCAGTGATGAGAGAGGCATGTTAAAGTCACCCATATTATTATGTTGTGGTCTGTTTGGTTCATGACATTGAAAAGGGTTTGTTTGACATATGGTGCTCCATTGTTTGGGGCATACATATTTATGATTGTTATATATTACTGATGTATAATTTGCTTAAGCTGTATAAAATGAACTTCTTTGTCCTTTCTGATTAAATTTGGCTTGAAGTTCACTTTATCTGACATGAGGATAGAAACCCTTGCTTGTTTACATGATCCATGTGAATGACGTATTTTTTCCTCATCCTTTTACCTTTAGTCTATGAATGTCTTTGCCTATGAGGTGAGTCTCTTGGGTTATATTGTTGGGTCTTTTGTTTTAATATAATCTTCCAGTCTCTGTCTTTTGATTGATGAATTTAAGTCATTATCATTCAATGTTATTATTGAGAAATGATTTTTAATCCTTGTCACTTTGATTTATTTCTGGTTTTTAATTTAAATTACTTTCTCATTTGATTGACTATTCTTCTAGTGTAGTTCCTCCCTTTGCTGGTTTTTACTTTAATCTTTCATTTCTTCTTCATGAAATATTTTATCGAGTATGTTCTGTAGTGCAGGCTTTCTAGTTCTGAATTCTTTTAACTTTTGTTTATCATAGAAGGTCTTTTCATCATCAATTATGAGGCTTAATTTTTCTGGGTGTAGTATCAATTTTCTTTCAGGGCTTGGTATACGTTATTCCAAGACATCCTAGCTTTGAGGGTCTGGGTTGAGGAATCAGCTGAGATCTGGACTGGTTTCCCTCCAAATGTGATTGCTGTCTTTTCTTTTTTCTGGCAGCCTTTAAAATTTTATCCTTATCTATATATTAGGCATTTTTTATAATAGTGTGTCTTGGTGTGGGTCTGTGGTAATATTATATATTTGGGGTCCGATATGTCTCCTATATTTTATTTTCCATTTAATTATTAAGGATTGGAAAATTTTCTGATATTATTTCATTGAAAAGATTATGCATTTCTTTGGTTTGAATCTCTAAGTCTTCATCTATTCCAATAAATCTTAAGTTTGTCTTTTCATGTTATCCCATATTTCTTGTATATTCAATTCTTGGTCTTGGTACATCTTTTTTCCATGGTCAACTTCATTTTCGAGGTTATATATAAGAGACCCTTCCGGGCCAAAACAGTTCTTAGTGAGAAAAGTGATGCAGGAACCATCACAACACCAGACATTAAATTATACTACAGAGCTATGGTAACAAAAATAGCATGGTATTGGCACCAATGGAATAGAACAGAAGACACAGAGACATATCCACATGAATACAATTATCTCATACTGGACTAAGGTGCCATAAACATACATTGGATAAAAGATAGCCTCTTCAACAAATAGTGCTGGGAAAACTGGAAATCCATATGGAAGCAGAATGAAACTGAACCCCTGTCTCTCACCCTGCACAAAACTATTCCAAATAGTTCAAGAACCTAGACACTAGACCAGAGACTCTGAACCTACTAGAAGGAAATGTAGGCCCAACTCTCCATTATGTTGGCTTAGGAACCAACTTCTTCAACAAGACTCCTTAAGTACAAGAAGTAAAATCAAGAATCAATAAATGGAATGGTTTCAAACTAAAAAGCTTCTTCACAGCAAAGGAAACAATCAAGAATGTGAAGAGAGAGCCTACAGAAAGGTGAAAGTCTGCACCTCAGAGAAAGCATTAATGTCAAGGATATATAAAGAATTCAAAAACCATATTACTAAAAGCAAACAAACAATCCAATCAATAAATGGGTAAAGGAACTGAACAGGCACTTAACAGAAGAAATACAATTGTTCAAAAAATATATGAAAAAATGTTCAATATCTTCAGCAACTAGAGAAATGCAAATTAAAACTACGCTGAGATTTCATGTCACTCCAATCAGAATGGATCAAGAATACAAGTATTAATAAATGTTGATGAGGATGTGGGGATAAAGGTCCACTCATGCATTGCTGGTGGGACTGCAAACTGGTACAACCACTGTGGAAAGCAGCATGGAGATCCCTCAGAAACTTGGAATGGAACCACTATTTGCCCCAGTTACACCACTCCTTGGCATATACCTAAAGTATTTAAAAACAGCATACTATAGTGACGTGGCCACATCAATGTTTATAGCAGCTCAATTCACAACAGTAAAGCTATGGAAACAAACTAGGTGGCCTTCAATCTTTTTTTTTTTTTTTTTTTTTTTTTTTTTTGGTGCTGGGGATTGAACCCTGGACCTTGTGCATGCAAGGCAAGCACTCTACCAACTGAGCTATATCCCCAGCCCTGCCCTTCAATAGATGAATGGATAAAGAGGTTGGAGTGGGGAAGAAAAGGAGTCCAATTGAATATTACTCATCCATAAAGAATAATGAAATTATGGCATTTGCCAGTGAAAGGTTGGAACTCAAGAATGTAATGCTAAGTGAAATAAGCCAGTCTCCAAGACCCAAAGGCCAAATGTTCTCTCTGATATATGGATGCTATCCCACAACAAGGGAGGTTGGAGTGGGGAAGAAAAGGAGTCCATTGGATTAGATAAAATAGAATAAAGGGAAGGATAGGGGACGGGAATAGGAAGGACAGTAGAATTAATCAGAGATATCTTTCCGATCCTTGTATTTAAATACACAACCAGAGTAACTCCAAAAGTACATGTACAACTGCAAGAATAGGATCCTAATGAGAATAAGTTATACTCCATGTATGTATGATATGCCAAAATAGATTCTACTCTCGTGGATACCTAAAAAGAACAAATAAAATTTTAATAAAGGAAGAAATAGTTGTTTCATTTGGTCCCATTTTCTGGTTGTTTATAATGGGAGGGCTGGTCTGATAGAAGGTTCTCTAGCATGGCTGACAGAGAAATACAAAGTTTCTTTTTATGTACTATGTCTGCCAACTGGAAAACTTGTTTTACAAAGCTCTGATTCATTTCCAAATCGCCATTGCTTTTGGTTGGTCTGAGTGGGGTCGTGATATGCCTGAACCAATCTCTCTGGTTTTCAGACTGTGCTCATTGTGAATCAATCACTATGACAAGTTTGGCTGTGTTCTCTGATTTGCTTAATCTTTTCTAAGCTCACTCTTGAAACTGGGGATGGAATCGGTTGACCTAAAGTATTTGAATTCTATGGGAGAGAAGTGGATACCTGAACTAAAATTGCGGAATGTTGGATACCAAAAGGAGGGATTGGATTTTGGAGTAGGTCACAAATATTCACTACATATATTTTATAAATAAATCCAGAAGGACAGAGACGCTAGGTGAGCTGACCACCATCTCCCAAAGGATAACAACTGAATTAGGACTTAATCTCACCCATTTGGCCTCAAAGCCAATGATGGTGATGGAGCAAGCTTTATATAAGACCTCATAAATTATAAAACAATTGGCTGTACCTTTTTTAAAAAATTATTTCAATAACCTAATGGTTTAAGCAAGGCAGGAATATTGACCCCATTTTATAATTCTTTACATTTAAGGAAAATGTATATCAGGGAAGCAAATTGATTGAAGAATGTATGGTTTGCACAGAACTGTGACCAGAATTTGAAACCTAGTATTTTTTCCATGCAATGTGATCATTACAATATTCCTTTAGTTATTTAGCCCAGTTTGGGGTCTTTTTCTTTTCTCTTACCTGTTAAAAAGAAAGGATTTTATAACTTCTTTGTAAACCATTTGGTTTCTGTTTCTTAATGTTACAGCTGAGTTCCTTTCTCTGGGAGTCACAAACCACATAACGAAAGATAAAATAATGTGTTTGTTTTATTCCTTTTCTTGGTGAAAGGTCTTGGCTCACGGGATAAGTTAGCTTTTCTTGGCAATTTGAGATCATCAGAAATTGATTACTCGAATCATTTTAATCTCTTTATCATTTTAATCTTTTCATGCAGAATTAAAGATGGTCATAAGTCATGGACTACAGACAAGAGGAGTGCAATACATTTTTTTTTCTGAAGGCAAAAAGCAATTAAAAGACAGTATCTTGGAAAGAACAAGAGCTTTGGAGTCTGAGAACCCTGAATTAAATCCCACCTAGACAACTTAGTCACTTAACTATTTTAAAGCTCAGTTTTCTCAGTTACAAAATGGAGATAGTAATAAGCTCTTGGCAAGTTATTTCAAGGATTAAATGAAATAAAATAAGGACAGTGCCTGGTGTAGAACCATCAAGTAGTTAATTCACCATTGCAACCATTATTATTATTATTATTATTATTATTATTATTATTATCTTAATATCATGGAGAATTCTGGTGCTCTATGAGCAATACACTAACATTTTTATCTTTGTCATATCCTTTTTCCCAGGCTCCTTAAAATGCATCAGGGTCCAAAAGTCTTGGAAAGACTGCTTGGGTGAGATGTTTGTCTTCTCTTAGGCTGGAGGCCACAGTAGCCTTGGTCCTGACTGAGATGGGGTGGTTCAAGGGACAGGTGCTAGAGCCAGATCATCTGAGTCACTCCCTGGCTCTGTGACCGTGAGCATCTTTCTAAGCTTCATTTTCAACATATTTCTAAGAAGGATGATAACTGATTCTATTTACAGAATTAATTAAAATTAAAATGAGGTGATCTATACAAAATGCTCAAAGACTAAACACATAGAAAGAATTTAACAAGAGTTGCCCAAATTGGAGAACCCGGAATGAAGCAGAGCATGAAGAAGATTGCTTGGTTCTCTATGAACTTGGCATTTAAATCCCAATATGTAGGATTTCCTACTCAGACTGAGTTGCCTATTCGCCTCTCCATCATCTCCCCCCCCAAAAAAAAAGACCTTCAAGAGCTGCTCGCTCTCTCTCTCTCTCTCTCTCTCTCTCTCTCTCTCTCTCTTTCTCTTTCTCTTTCTCTTTCTTTGGAAATTGGGCCATAGAGAGGCCACCAAAGTTGTAATAGGTAAGTCCAATAGGAAATGCTATGCAGGCAGCCTGACTCTGGGAAGAGGCTAGAGTCCTCCCAAAAGAGGACGAACGGTTCCCAAGTTCAAACATGTTGCCAGCTCAAGAGGCTGAAGAGCCTGGTGTGGAAGCCGGAGGAACTTGTAGAAATGATGTTTCACAGAATTGGTGGGAGAAAATGCTTGACGAAGCTGTGACCTCCTATGGTCTTAGGGAAGAATGACAGTGTATTTCTAGATCCCAGAGGAAGATGTAAGGAAACTCCTTGAAGAGGTCAGATGGTGATTTCAGCCGATGGAGTCCAGCTGTATGCCAGAGAGAAAACAAAAGAGTCACTAAAGGTTTCACCACCCAGAGATCTCAGTGGGAAACTATTTAGCAGCTCTTCTATGCTAGTTAATGTCACATATATGTCACCTCATTCAACTCTTGCAGCAACACTTCTGGGTAGGTACATTTAGAATTTATTTTGAAGGAATAGAAATGCATTTGAAATCGTAAGTTTTCCAACATTGCACAATTAGTCAATATTAGAAGTAGCCATCTTATTTCAAGCACTTTAACATAATTACCTTGTCTTCTGAAAAACCTTAAATAATTACAGAAAGCAAATCTATGTGAGAAAAAAATAAGTTGGTATATTATTGCTAGACAACAATTCACTAAGAATAAATGCAGTTGAAAAGAGAGGCCACCAAAATGTAGTAGAATAAGAATTCTTGATAACTTAGAATCAGATGGACTGTAAAGGCCAACTTTGAAGTAATCTAAAATCATTTGATTGTTCAAGTGAGAACTGCATGCATTAAAATAGTTATTACTATGAAATCCCCCACCCTCTGTCCCCAGCATGAGAATACTCCCTACTATATCTGGATTCTTAGGAATCCAGGCCTGAGGAGTTCTGCCTAGAGAGGTTCAGGAGACCATATGCTTCAAAGAGCACTTGCCAGAATTCTTTCAGCAAACTCCAAGGAGTTCCTGCTGATCACATATGGCGGCCTCTATGAGCTCAGTCTCTTCTTTCTGTTTTAATCAAGAGCAGGCCACAGGGTACTCCACAATTTTTAAAATCCATACCAACATTGGCTAGCCTGGGAATCAACTCCTGCTTCAACATGTCCAGCCTTGTGAGAGGGATTTGTGCCAAGGTATTCAGGTTTATCACCTCCGTAGGTTCTAGGGAGTTGCCGTGGAAGCAGACTCCTCCTACCCCTAAAGCTTTCTTTTTAGCTGGCTCCTTCTCTAAATGAAGCCTGGTATGACAAAGTGACTTCAGACTTGGCTCAAGGCCAGCAGAATATCCTCCCAAGGGCAAGATTCAGCCCTCTAAGTCATCACCCTGTCGTCACCCTCTCAAAAAAGATCACACAGAAAAATCTAAGGATCTCTGGAGACCCTTGGAGTAGGCACTTCCCAACTGATCTCTCAAAATTGTTGTTGTCCATGAGATCAGTGTTGCCTCTTTCCTAGAGCTACAGGAAACATGCTTTGGCCCTTTTGAGAGTTGCCCTGCCCTTCCAACCAAGTTCATGTAATCCATTTCCATACTCTCTGACCTTTGTCTGAATATTCTAATTTAATTGGATGTTTCTTCAGCTTTTTTCTATCTCTCCACAAAGGCTCTGAGATGGGTTTCCACAGCTATACCATTTATTTTAGAATGGACTTCACTTTCTCAGTTATCCCTTTCTACCAGCTATCCTCAAATAAGGGTTCCCTATTATTGTACCTCCTCTGCAATTCTTCCCACCTCTTACTTGGACAAGGGTATTAATTATCACATTATCCCACCCTCAGCCATGGATGCTAGAACAAGAGGAAGTGTGGGGTGTGCAGAGGGCTGTTTTTTCTTTCTAGATAGTATTCGTCACATTCTTGAATAAACTTTTCCCCTGATACCCAACTCATTGTTGTAAATTTTTAGTTGCAGATAAACACAATACCTTATTTTATTTATTTACTTTTTTGTGGTGCTGAGGCTCAAACCCAGTGCCTCACATGTGCTAGGTAAGCGCTGTACCACTGAGCTACAACCCCAGCCTCTACCTAACTCATTTCAAACTGGAGAATATCCAGAGAATCAGCTGCCCCATCAGGGTCTCCAACAAGTAGGATTTTAATATATCCTTATTTTCTACCTTAGAGCAAATGACTGCTATATTTCTCCATGGTGTCCCTCTGAGAGATAGGATTGGGGGTGAAAAAAATTGGGATCTTATTCCCTGAAACCAAGAAGATTTGTGGAAGCCTATTGAGGACCTGTTTAGGACTAGCTTCACTCTCTTATTTTTGGGGGAAAAAAATGAATGCTCTTAAATAAAGAATAACTCACTCTAAAAATGTAATCAGGACTGGAAGGGTAGCTCAATGGTAGAGCATGTGTTTAGTATGTGCTGGGCTCTGGGCTTCATCCCCAGCATCAAAAAAAGCTTTTTTTTTAAAAAAAATAAGATATAAGTAAATAAAAATTTAAGGAGCCTCTAGTGTTGCAATTCTGAATGAGCATAGTGCTGAGCTGGTTTCTTCCATTCAAAGACCTGTCCCCGTGGGCAGGATTTGGGCTGCTATCCCTAGTGTGCAAGGAGAGGAAGTGAGTAAGAGAAAAGGCTGATGAGGAGAGAGAATAGTGACAGGTTCCAGATTTCCTTTGTTTTTCTTTCCTTTCCTTTCTTCAGCTCAGGGAAAATAATAATAATTTTTTTTAAAAAAAAGACTGGAAGTATTATTACCTCAGGGCAATAGAGATGAAATCCTTAAAAAGAAGTAAAAATAACCTAAAGTAGACATCTTTTGGGGAATCTCAATTCACAGGAAGTCAAGCAATCATTGTACAATTTCTTTTCCATTTACCAGATGTATTTTTTACTGCTTTTCTGCCCTTGCCAATTCGTTTAAACCAAATTTTAATAATTGGTAAACTTGTGCAAATATGAAACTAAAAATAATGTAGCAGCACAGTGAGGGTCAAATTTGAGAAATTACTTTGCTTATGCATCGTATGGGAGAAAAAGTTGCTATAAACCTGTGGAGAAATAAGTGCCTTGATATGAGACTTAATTTAACAGGGAAGAAAGGTCCCAACCTCTGCTATTTGCTTCCTCGGGAGAGAGAAGTCACCTGCTGACTTCATCTGAGGATTTGAGTCTCCTTCCAGACCAAGTGCTCTCCTATACCTTATTTCTTGCTGAAAGGCTGCTGAGGGGAGAATCCCACAGTTCTGGGGCTTTGGGGCTTGGTTCCTGACTCAGATGTTTTCAGTTCAAAGCTTCCTGCAATTCTGCAGGGGTACAGGTGTGTGTATGGAGCAGGGGGTGGTAGCAAGCATCCCTATATTTTGAGAAAACCACTACAAATACCTAGTTCTAGGTTGGAGAGATTGACCATGTGCTTTCTAGGAACTAATGTCCTCTCTTATCACTATAAAAAGGCTGACTTCATTGTGATTGAGTTGGGTCTTTGCAGATTTTGTGTACTTGAGGAGATACTGTTTTTCCAAAGTTAGAAATTTAGGTGGCATTGTTACTGCCAATCACCTATTATTCCTACTCCGTGTGTGTGTGTATTATTCTTTGTGTGTTTATGTGTATTTTCAGAATTATTCATTGGACAGTGGGTGGGTAGGGTGTTGGATCAGAAAAGACCAAAAAACTGGAATTATCCAAGTCCTACAAAGACCATACATTAAAAACTCACAGTGCTCTTCAAAGAAAAATAAATAAAAGAACAAGTTAAAAATTGTTTTGATTTCTAGAATCAAAATAATAATTTGGCAATATACCAACTGAAGGGCATCACAAACGTAAAAGATTTAGAAAAGTGTACTGAAGCAGAAATGAAGCTAACACTATTTAACCTGTTCTTATACAGGCAAAAGTTAACACTGTTAGACACCAATTTTTCCATCCCTCACCTGCAGCACAGGGAGAGTATTGGCATCTGTGAAATCTAAGCACCACCATTTACTAAAGTAAAATAAAATGGCAACAAATTTCTACAAATCTTGTAACTTGAGATGCGACTAGCTCTGCTGACCAGCAACCTGGGCACCAACAATCTGGTAGTTTATTAATGACGTAGATTCTTGGGCTTCACCTGCTGGATCAGAATCTACATTATATAAATAAAGAACCTCTGATGATTCTTATGCATAATAAAGTTTGTGAGACACGCTGGGAAAAAAACAAAACAAAACAAAACAAAAAAACACCTCACGGTGCTATTCCAAACAGAAGAACCTAGCATTTTGGAATTATTCTTGTGTCAGACTATTTTATTTGGCTGCCTTTGGTTTGGGAGAGAAATTTCTGTTGAAGAGACTTTCTGTTATCAGGCAGAATTTGAACAGTTATAACTCAAGCACGTTAGTTAATATAGTTATTTGCGAGTTGATATAAAAAATGTAGATTACAGGAGGAAAGAACTAACTAGTGTTTTTATATTGAAATAAAAAAATATTAAACTAATTCATATTATCAGTGTAATGTTTTACACTTTTGGACTTTTCTTAAAACAAGTCTGAATTGTAGAATTTTTTTTTAAACTGGTCAGGGCAGTAACTATCTTAATTTTTCCCCCTCTTCCTTTTTTCCCCTTTATATAATCATTTTTTCTTTTATATAATCATTAAAGAATGATTTATTGTAATTTTTTGATTGTCCAAAGTGACTCTTCAACCTGTATTTTAGAAATGGCTTCATATCTGAGTCTTGGTAGAGGATTAAGCATGATTTCTGCTATCAAAGCTAAATTTCTAAGTCCCTTCTCTCCCAGACTCCCTTGCAGCCAAGTGCTGGACACATAATGTAGGCTCAGCCAATCAGAAGCAATGCACCCAGTGTTAGAAGTATGAGCTACCAACCAGGAAAGTAGGAACAGAAGAAAAGCCTTCCTGGTAAGTAACAGTGACACAGGCAGAAATACTCATTTTTCCTGGACTTTAGTGGCAGAAGTGTCTTGGTGTTCACCACTAATGATGCTAACAGTACCAGCAGCAGCTTTGTGTTAGTGGCAGCAGAAGTAGTATCCTTGCAGGAGATCTCATGTGGTATATTGATTATTGTTCTATTTGGCTTCGCCTCACATTTGCAGATATGAGCTGATTCTTCAATCTTCCTGGCAACTCAGTTAAATATTCAATATTCCTTTAAGAAATTCTTTTTTTTTTCTGTCCAAGAATGGTGGCATATGCTTGTAATTGCAGCAACTCTGGAGGCTGAAGTAGGAGGATCACAATTTCCAGGCTAGCCTCAGCAACTTAGTGAGACCCTTTAAAAAAAAAAAAAAAGAGCTGGGGATGTGGTTTTGTGATCTCTGGGTTCAATCCTGAGTACAAAAAAAAAATGTATATTTTTCTACTTAAGTCATCCAGGGTCAGTTTGCATTTCTTACAACTAAGAACCATGGCTGATAGAGAATTTTGTTAAAAGTCTTTTATTGTATTATTTTAATATTTTATTTGTATATAAATTACCAGAAGTATCAATTCCTGAAAGGTAAGATATCTGCTTGCAACCAATCTAGTAGGTCTTCTGACCTAGTGTTAGATGTAGAGTACTTCTACAACCAAGAAGTCTTGGATTAATACAACCAAAGCCTTGTCATGAAGGACTGGCAAAGGTTGTGTCTAGAAATATTGTCTTGTAATTCCTCTTCTCAGAAAGACATTTAGAAAGTTAGGAGCCAGCAAAATTTAGCTAACACACAAATTTTTGAAGTTTGATGATAAATGGACTTTGATGTTCAGTAGAAATTGCCTGAATTTGAGTACTGAAGTTAACTTATTACATTCAGGTATTATAATTAAATAATTAAGATTTATTACCTTTCTGATGTGCACGTTTTATAGCTAAAGAGGGAAGTCCTTCTATCTGTATTTACTGTGCTTGCGTGTCTCAAATGAAAATGAAGCATTTTATTATTTTGTGGCTATTGAAAAAAGAAAGTCCTTTTCCCAGATTTCTATATTGACCAAATAAATTCACTAAAGACATATTCTCTTGGTTAGCTAAAATATAAAATATATGCAATTAGGGCATAATTTTTCAACTTGCCTTTACTAGTGAGTTCAAGAATGCTTGGAATAATGATTCTCCCTGACTTCACATTGCAATAACTCAGAGGTTTTTTAAAATACTAATTGCTAAGTACCACCCTCAAACATATTGATCAATGTCTCTGTGGTTGGTATCTAGAAGCTGCTAGTTTTTTTTTAAAGCTCTTCAAGTGATTTTAATGCACAACTAAGTTTGAGAACCACTGATTTAGAGCAAGGGCTGCACCATTCTTTTGCAAAGGGCTAGATGATAAATATATTTTTAAAAATTTAAAATGATTATTACTGTAGTATATCAATTGTACAAATTAATGGGTTAGTCTGCAGCATTTCCATATGCTCATATATTGAGCTTTGATCATGCCTCCTCCCTTCTCTTAGGCTCCCCTTCTCTGCCACTTTCCTTTTCCCCTACTACTTTCCAGGTGGTAACTATTTTAGGCTTTGCAGACCATTAAAGCTGTTCAACTCTGTCATGCAATACAATAGTCATAGACAATATTTAAACAAGTAAGAGTGCTTGTGTTCCAATAAAACTTTATAAAAACAGGCAGCAGGCCAGAATTGGCCTCCACTCCATGGCTTGTTAAACCTTGATTTAGAAGACTGGAGAAGAGAAGAGGACTTTTAAAGAAAGAAGCACTTCAACAATTGTAGTTGTACCTTTTCTTATACCAGCCTGATGATGTTGACCACGTCAAGAATGCTGGGGAGTAAATGTAACCTAAATAACAGCAGAACTCACCCTGTCTTTCAAGATTTAAACAAAATCTAGGAGTCTCATCTCATGACTCATGCTAAGAGCCTGATTTCACAAATATTTTCAAGGTTACTGCTTGCTCCAAATTTGACTGTATCACCTTTCCCACGGCTGATATCTTTGATTCCAGGGCAACCTTGACTTTTTCCCTTATTGCACATATAACAGACTCTCCTGAAGCTGTGTGGCAAAGGAAGAGGGTTTTCTTACACAATCCAAGAAATTTAAGTTCAATACTTGGGTTATTAATATCCCTTTTCTAAAATGTCTTCTGGCTACACTACTACCTGCCTCCCACCCTGCTTCCTGGCTCCCTCCTCCTCCTCTCCTGCCTCGGCTTCCCTTTCTCATCAGTACTGCTGATGCTTATTTTCTACAAAGAATTGTTTAACCATCTTTCTGTCTTATCATGTTTTTCCAACCTTGATCTATCTCCAACCTCGGTCTATTTCCAACCTCGGTCTATCATCTAGGGAGTTAACCAAAGTATTGTTTGACAGTAAATTACTGTAATTGAATTATCTTTCACATTAAAATGATAATTGTTGATGGGCATGGTGGTGTGAAATCTCAGCAACTAGGAAAGCTGAGACAGGAGGATCACAAGTTTGAGGGCAACCTGGGAAACTTAGCAAAGCCCTGTCTCAAATTTTTAAAAAGGGGCTGGAGGTGGTGACACCTTCCTGCAATCCCAGCAACTCAGGAGACTAAGGAGGGAGAATCACAAGTTTGAGACCATCCTCAGAAACTTAGTGAGACCCTGTCTCAAAATAAAAAATAAAAAGGGCTGGGGATGTAGCTCAGTGGTAAAGCACCCCTGAGTTCAATCTTCAGTACTGCAAAAATAAATAAGTAGGGCTGGGTGTTGATCTCAGTGGTAGAATGCTACTGGGTTTGATAACTTAGTACCACAAATTAATAATTTTCATATTTTGCATATAGAAGACTATAGGGCTGTATACTGAAAAAATGTGTCTGAATTGAGGTGCTATTTCAGTTTTAGCCATAACCATTTAGATTTGTAAATGTTCATGAGCTATCCACTTCAGAGAACAGCATCACCATAGAAATACACACAGAATTCCAGACAGACATATTTATACATGTGTGTGTATATTTGTACATACATATACAAATTATATTCAAATGGAAATATACATTATACTATATTCTATATAGAATGATATACTATATTTCATATGAATAATATTCTATATCCTATACAAAATAATGGAATTCTATAGAAATAGTAATATTTTATATAGAATAATAAGTACATATTGTAATATACTCTACTACATACTGTATATTTTTATACTATGCATGTTACATATAATTACACATGACACATATCATATATGCAATATATCATGTGTCTTACATATAATACCTGTAGCATAATGTAGATTTTCATTTTTATGTAATTTATTTAATAAAAATCATTGTTTAGCTAGGTGGTGAGGGATCAAGAAGTTACTGTCCTTGTTTTAACTTTTTTCTGAAAAGACCTCTGACATTTACATATGACGTGTCGAAATGCATTCTACTGTTACATGTAACTAATTAGAACAAATAAAAATAGTGAGAAAAAAAAGTTGAAATTTCTAGCCAGGGTTGTGGCTCAGTGGTAGAGCACTTGCCTAGCATGAGTGAGGCGCTGAGTTTGATCCCTGGCATCATATAAAAATAAACAAATAAAATAAAGGTATTGTGTCCATCTACAACTAAAAAAAACTATTTAAAAAAGCTGAAATTTCAAGAGCTCTTAGCATACAAAACACAGGTTACAACTTGGAAAATGTATTAGAGAGTAGGATATAACCTTACCCAAGTCAAAGATAGGAATGTAGGAACACTGGAATCATAGAGAATAGAGCCTGAAACAATTGAAGATGCTGTAAAAGGAGCTCAGTGGGAGTTTAAAGTAGAGAATTCAGCAGGGAGAGCCAGGCTCTGCACAGGGTCTATGTGGTTTAAAAAATAAACAGATTGGAAGCTTGGAATTCATAATAGGATCTGTGAAGCTAGAAGGGACTTTGGAAGAAAAAAGAACATTTACCAAGCACTAACTACATGCCAGTAATACTTTCTTATGTGTATTTTCAGGAGTGGCCGTATATATAACCTGAAGAGAGAAGATCTTCCTTGGTAAGTGTTTTGTGTGAATGAACATGAAACTGCTCTCTGAAGGGCCTGGAACACTGTAGACACTCTGTGAATGCTACTTTTTTTTTTTTTTTTTTGCTATTCCTTTAATAGTTTGGAAGATTGAGGCTTAGAGGTTAGGAACCATCTTTGATAAAAAGATTTGGTCAAATTCAGGCTTCCTTTTTCCTGGTCTGACTGTCTCCCCATGACACTTTGTCATCACTCCGATGTGTATGACCTCTGCTCCGCTACCTGGGCACACCCAGTGATTCCAGGTGACTCTGCTGTTTCTAAGAAGACAGCTATTCCTTTCTATTTCCTAGAAATGCATAAGAGGTAGACTTGCTGTGAAGACAGCAAAGCAGAGGACCAGTGAACTCTCTCTGTGGGTATATAATCTAATCCAAGTGTTGTATTAGGAAAAAAGAAATGCAGGTACTTGGAAGATCTTGAGTGGAAGGGAAAGCATTGATTGAGGATTCTTGATGAGGAGTCCCTAGAATGGTGGAGTTAAACTTTTGGGTTATTGTGGATATAAAATGAAAGCTATTTTTCAACTTTGGGATAATATTTCATCTGTTATTTATTGGCATAATGATCTGAACATCCACAAAACAATGATTGAACTTGGAGCTCATTGATTGGGATTCTCAGGAACTAAGACTTCCAGAAGTCTGACCTTGGGAGAGGTTTGTGTCCTTAGGTAAAGCTCTGAGGCTCAAGTGTTGCTTTTATCACTCAGAGCAGATGTAAAAGCTCAAACTGCTTTTCTTTCTCCTTTGTTTTCTATGACACATGTAAAGGATGACTATGTGTATTGTACAAGTCAAGAACAACGTGACTTGTGGTTTTATGAACTTACCCAGTAGCTCTTTTCCAATGTGTAATATCCACGCTGTCCTAGGAATACACCCCAGGGACAGATATGTGGATTCGTTGATGTGCAGACATGAGACACAGTACCCTTTGCTGGGGCTGTGGTCCCAGTGGGCAGACGGGATGCAGACACGCTGAGTGGTGTGTTCTCAGACAGCAAGTGGAAGGATTGATGTCATTTTATAGTTCATATTTCACAATAAGAACTGGACCATGGGCACAAGCCTAAAAAAGGAAAACTAAAAGCGGAGCATGAAGAATATGTTCCATTATAAGCTCAGGAGGGAGGTGAAAAGTTTAAGCCAATGGAAAACAGAATCATTGTCAATGGTTGGATATTGTGGCTCACTATACAAAGGCACCCAGCTATCAGCTAAGTGCCAGTGGTCTTTTGGGGGCAAAAGAAAGTATTGCAAGATATAAAATGAATATTTAGCCATTTTTACTTAGCATGAAACAATGTAGGTTTTCATTTTATTTCCCCCAACTCTTGTGCTATGGAGAGAGGGTTTTAATAGGGAGTAAAAGACCAGACTCATGCCATGGTGATGGGAAGCTGGTATAATCAGAGGAGGAAAGACTGTATTATTTAGCATAAACAAGAAGGGGAGAGCAATTTAATTGGTTCCTGATGTTCCACATAACACAGGCCAGAACTCCTAAAACCTAGTGGCTTACTTTTATTTGTGAATATATTTGATTTTTTTTTTTTTTAAGAAATGGGTTTTCCATCTGTGTTGGTAGAATTCCAATCAAGGAATTTCGATCCTGGCTGCTTTGATCTTGTGCTCACCTTTCAAAACCATGGAAAGGTCTTCATTTTCCTTATGTAAAAGTACTTCCAGCCAATATTTAATATGAAAGAGATGTTTATCAGGTTTGGGATGGGCATCTTGAAGCTATTCAGGAGTTGGCGCTTTCTTTCCCTGTCCCTCCTGGTTCCCCCTACCAGGCTCAGCCCCTTGACTCTATTTCCTGTTTTAGTTTTGTACAGCTGAGGAAGGTATAGGTGGAAATTAATAAAGTCATTATAAAAGGGAGTGAGAAGAATAAGAATAAAATGGGAATTGCCACATAAGAAAGAAATGTGCATTGATTCTACTGTGGAACCTCTGACTGACAGCGGGCTGGGATTATTTCAGAGCTGACAGTCTCAGTACTGTGTGTTTGCCAGATCTTCCTGTGAAGTCCAGACGTAGAGGCGGTATTTGGAAGATAATTCTCAGCGGGTGCTGCTGTTACATTTCCCCCTCCCCCTATCTCTAGGAAAGCTATCTGTCATAAATTATTTAAATTCAGCCAACCAAATAGGTCTCTTTTGTGAGACATTTACAAATAAAAATGGATTTTGTTATTTAGAAGAAACAACTGATGATGATAAAATTGATCCCTTTTCAAGTGAAAGAGGTGTCCAGTTCCTGAGTCACAAAGCCTAGAGATCTGAGATTATTCTAGAACAAACTAACATTTTTCAGCCCACTTTACACATAATGTTTTTTTATAAGCTGTGATACTCATCAGTTAGTTTATGTATCATTAGCATTTTCTGTTAAGCAAGGTAAATATGCTTACAGTAATTGTGCTTCTCCCAACCTCTAAAGCAAAACACCAGAGAGGGAAATGCCTCTACTTTAAGGAAAATGAATTTTTTTTTTGGATCAACCTTAATATACAAAATAAGACAGAATGGAATGAATAGCAGCCCATCAAAAGAATTCCTAAGTTGGCTAAAAAATTACCATGGAGTTTCTTTAAATTACAGACTCTGGGAATACAGTTTAAATGCACTTTTATTTATAGTAATTTAATTAATGTGCAACTTCTCAGTAACATAGATTGCAATAAAAACAGTAAATTTCTAAACAATTTTCTTTTAACTTTTTGTTTCTAATAAGATGACACCCATGGTCTTTGCCTGTATTATCCACTTCTGCCGTCAACAAGTTTGGAAGACATTTCTTTGTGTTCTACTTCCAGAATGCAGGTATTACATGGAATAATGAAGACCTTTTTACATGAGGTCTGTAGGCTAGAAACTTCCTTGAAATATAATGAGTTAGTGAAATGGTGGTGAAGGAGAAAGGCGGCAGGACAATGTCAGCTTTTAAAAATCCATTTATCACACATTCCAGATGACGGAAAAATAAATGCTGGAGCAATAGGTCAGCTGTTTCAATGTTTCTCCCCAAATCAGAGGGGAGGGGACTTTATGGATCCCAGCTGTTCTTACTTTCTGGTTTCCTGGCTCTTTACCATTCTGTATTCTGTAGTCTACGTGTCCAAAGCCCAAGGGAGAGTTCCATCCAGCAGCTCTTGCACAAGTCAGTTTCCTTTCTTTTCTTTCTTTCTTTATTTTTTACAAATAAAAAATATCAGAATATTAGATACTGGTAATATTCAACCTACTGCCCTTATGCTCTTAAATTCCAAGCCAAGGCTGAGAAGAGGAAGAGGAGTAGGGGAAGGGGGAGGAGATGAGAAATCTGAGTGAGGCCAGTGTGTTCCATGAAGTTCCAAGGAAGGAACAAGCAAAGGAAGGGAAAAAGGAAGGATCCAAAGAACCAAGAGCTGAGGTGAGGGAATGAAGGGCCTTATCTGTGTTTTTACTTCATTTTATTTTATTAATGTTCTTTCCAGGTCAGTGGTTCTTAAAGGCTAATATGCATCATAACCCATCTGGAAAGCTTGTAAAATGTGGACTCCCAGAATCTGCCCACAGTTTCTGATCTGTCAGGACTACTGTGAGGCTTGGGAATCTGCATTTTAGCAAGAATGAACTGAACAGTAATACCAGTGTTGAAAAGCAGTTGTCTCATGTTTGGCATTTTGCAGGTGTTGTCTGAGGATGGGCTGTGGGCACAACGTGAAGTCACATCAGCAGAAACAAGATTGCACGTGTCAGAGGGAGCTAGGGGACAGGAAAGAGAAGTTGCCTAATGAGCAAAACAAAGGTAACACTAATGAGACCTAAGAGAAGGGGAGTGAAAAGAGGCAGTGAGCAGCATCAGAGATCCATTTTGCTTATAACATGCAGTTTTGCCTGATGAGATGACATGTAAGAGGGGAAAAGAGAGAAGAAATAGACGGTGACCCAGTTAATGCCAAGGCATTGTTTTAATTAGACAAAACTGGTGTCTAAATTCTTTGATCACTTGGTCAGTCTTATGTCCTAACGTTTGCTTTTAAGATACCGCTTGCACAATAACAGAGAAATCATAAGAAAGTACTGGCAGAATTAAATGATGGGTTTCATTAACTGCCCTTATCATTCAAAAGTGAATTATTTATACTGAACTTATTTCTATTACCTTTTTTTCTAGTGAGGTTCCTACTTTTTGTTAGAAAGGAAGACAGAATTTCAAAGTGGCTGAAGGAAAAGGTACAATCAAGAACCACCAATAGTAGCTGGGCATGGTGGTGCATACCTGTAATCCCAGCTACCCAGGAGGCTGAGGCAGGAGGATTGAAAGTTCAAAGCCAGTCTCAGCAAATTAATGAGGCCCTAAGAAATTTAGTGAGACCCTGTCTCAAAATAAAAAAAAAAAAATAAAAAGGGTGAGGGATGTAGTTCAGTGGTTAAGTGTTCCTGGATTCAATCCCTGGTACCAAAAAAGAGAAAAAAAAAATCACCAATAGAAAGATGGCAGCCTGTGACTTCCTGTAGCAGAAAAGAACTTCAAAGTTCAAGTGGCTCTTTTAAGGATGTAGAGCTCACAATTGGTATTTGGCTGGCCCCTGATGCTAACAAAATTTCTATACCTGAAGGACTTAGAGGTAGTCATAGGGTTAGAAGGAAGCCTCAATTTGGGTTTATACAGCACTTTATATACATTTGCCAAGATCAGCTGTTCATCTCAAAGATAAAGGAATGATGATTATTGGACGTGGCTACAACCATCCTAGTCTCTTGATGTGCCAATAACAAGGCTGCTACTACTCCCTGAAGCAGACTCACACGATGCCTCACTAAAATATCTATAAAAACACAGCAAAATAAAAACATGAGTTTTGAAAGATGTTGATAAGCTGGGTATGGTAGCTCAGGACACAACTGTAGATTTTGTCTGAGGATGGGCTTCCCAATTTGGGAGGCTAAGGCAGGAGAATAACAAGTTTGAGCCACCCTCAGCAGTTTAGCTAGGCCCAGAGCAACTTAGTGAGACTCTGTCTCAAAATAAAAAATAAATTAATTAATTAAAAGGGATTGGGGATGTACCTCAGCAGAAAAGCACCCTTCGGTTCAATCCCCATTTCCCCCCCCCCCCCCAAAAAAAAGAGATTGATAAAGGATTGCCTGTTTTCTGGAGGGGACTCTACAAGCTACACAGACCTTGAAATCACCTATGTACCCCGTACCACCTAAAATGAAGCCAGGTGGGAAGTCCTGTTTAAACAGCAGGCATTGACTGCCAGTCTATTCATTGCCTGTGTCACCCATCAGAAGGAACATGAGATGTCTGGCTCTCCTGATGGGGAGCCATCAAGTGTGGGAAGCCATCTGTCCTGCCACTTCCCTCGACAGTGCTGCACTAGGACTTCCTGGTGGTGCTGGACCTCGCTGTGAGCAAGTACAGACAGGGCTTCCCCAGGCCCAAGGGAGGAGTTCAGGAGCAGCAAGGTCCTTGATTTCCCTGGCGCCTTTTCTAGATGCTTTTACTGCCCTTTAGGCCTTAGGACAAGGAAAGTGAGGACACTGGAATCTGGTTTCATCTTATCCTTTTTCTCCAGAACTCCATGAGGGAAAAAAAGGCCTGAGCTCTCATTCCTCCCTGTGGTGCAGGGGATTCCTTATTGAGCTCTGTCTCCTTACTTAATACTTGCCAGGAAACTCTAAGATTAAGTTAGTGATTGTGTAAGTGAGAGCTCAAAGAATTTTAAGAAGTCCTTTTCTCTCTGGGCAAAGGCCTTTGACAGTCAGAAACGGAACATCAGTTGCTTTCCTTCTCTTGCAGGCCTGAGGTTAACAGTCCTAATTACCTTACCACCGGAGTTGGGCAAATGCTCAAAGAAAGCCCCATGAAAACATTTCAAAAAATATTATTCATTTTACAGAAATATTTTATCATTCTAAATATTTTGCTTGTTTTTTTATGTATAGGCATTTAAAATTGGGATGAAATTAAATCAATTGTTTCCCAATGGTTTGGGAATGTCAGTTTGTTTTTTTTTTAGTCAATAATACATGTTTCTAATATGTTGATGCATGGACATAGGTATTTGTTTTATACATAACTACTGCAATAAATTTCTTTCTTCCTTTCTTCCCAGGACAAAATCTTGACATCATCTTTACTTCTGCCTTTCTCTTATATCAACACAGTCAGTCCCTCAGCAAATCCTGTTAGCTTTGTATTTGAAATAGAGCCAGATTACAACCATTTCTCACTGCTCTTGTAAGTGCTATTTCTCGGCAGGTCAATGGTGGTAGCCTCCTGCATGGTCTCCTTGCCTTTGCAGTGTCTTCTCAACACGACAGGCAGACTATTCCTTCAATGCCCATCTCAGTTTTCAGCCTAAAGCCAATGACTTCCACCTCATTCAGAGGAAAATCCAAAGTCTTTCCCACAGGCTTCGAACCCCCTCTGATCCTCTCTCCACAAACCCACCCACCCACCACACAGCACCTTCTGACTTTCTCTCAGCCTCTTCCCTCATTCCTCACTCAGCTCCGTCAACCTCCACCTCCTTGCTCTCCATTGAATAAGGGAAGCAAACTGCCATCTCAGGGCTCCTGCACTAACTTCCCTTCTACTTGGAATGATCGCCCCGGCCCTTCCTCAACTCCTTATCTGCTTCCCTCAGGTCCTTGTTCAAATACCATCTGTGAAAAGGTCTTTCCCAACCATTCTAAAGTAAGCCCTCCCTCTACAACTCTGCATGCTCCTTTTTCTTTAGTTTTCTTCACCGCCCTGGTTGCTACCTGACATTATTTGTTTATTGGTTGATTTTTTTTCCATGTCCTCCCATTGGGATTAAGCTTCTTTTGTGGAGATCTATATTTTTTGTTCACTCTCATATACCCAAGACCTAAAACTGGGACCTTTCTGCCTTAAGATGTGATTTTTCTTCTTTGGCCTCATTTTGGGGTGACTTATGAATAAAATTACAAATCATTTTTGAACTCCTAGTATTAATTTTACATATTTATTTTGAAAACTTATATTGGAATCTATTCTCTAATGTTTCCTTTAGAATATTTTCATTTATAACTTTGATTTGGTATTTTGTATTACTATATAATAATCTCCTTATATTTCTAATAATTTTTCTTTAGTTTAATACAGTATTGTCTGATGCTTCAATGTTGACTACTACTTTCTGATAAATTATACCATCTATTCATATGAACTGCCCATGTTTCCTCTACGTACATATTATGTAGATAAAATTTAATTTATAAATTGGGTACAGTAAGAGATCAACAAAAAATAACTAATAATAAAGCAATTATAGCAATATGACATAAGTTATTTAAAACTATGTCGGGAATTTTGTATTTAAAATTTTAATATGACCTTGCATAACTGAAATTATGGAAAGCCAAACCATGGGGGAGGGAATCTACTATATAAGGTTTAATCATAATGCTTACCTTTCCCATAATCACATCTAAGAAAAACTCTCCTGTTCCATCCTATACTTTGCTGACAGAGGGACTAATCCTGGCAGCTGTGTTTCATAGTGTAGGAGCCTCCTTTCCACCTCACTATGTCAAAGTTGTTAGAGAAGGGAGGAGGTATTGGACTCAAACATAGTCCCTCCTGGAGCAAAAAAGTTTTGTCCAACTAGGGATAAGTGTGGCCAATCAGATTCTTATTCTCAAGAATGTGGTCAGGAAATATGGTCAGAAACAGAGTGGCAGGAAGAATAGGAAGAAAAAGGGGTGTATAGAGATGAGTCTTGAGATTCTTCAAGGATCACAATAGAATCTGAATTATAAAGAAAAAAACATGTCATTTAAAGAAAAGACTTATAGTCAAAGTGGATGAATTCAGTTGGTAATAGAAGCAGGAAAACTAAGGGAGAACAGATTTAGGTAGTGAGTCACATTACAGGTGTGCCTAAAAGTGACTATCTGCCAACCTGTTGTTCTTAGAGATGTAGCTCCAGTCTCTATGAGATCATTCAATGCAGCAGAGAGCACCAAGACCCCAGAGTGGCTCTGATAATTCTACCCTCTGACTTTGGGGGAAATAATTTTTTTTCTTAAACCATGCACATTTCTAATGTTGAGAAAATAGAAAAGTGTCATGCATTTTATAGGAAAAAAATTTCTCAACCTCCTTTCTGCCTCCTATTTGATGCCCCTACAATTACAGTAATGAATATAGTATTTTGTTTTGCAATATTCAGTGAGAAGAATTAGGAGAGCAGGTAAAGAATCCCTGAGGATTAAGAATGACAGAGACATACCCCCTCCTGTACTCCAAGCAGGCAAGGCTATTAGGAATGAATTAAAATTAAATTCTAACAGTTGAAGAGCTTCCTCCTAAATATGGAAAGGTCATTGAGCCCAGATGTTTTCTAATATTGTTTGATAAAAGTTTCAGATTGGATTTCAGAGGAGAAAGCAATAAGGTGGTGGCTATGGTAGTTTATATAACTTGAAGAATGAAAGACCCTGTGAGATGGAACATGATTAAAGGAACATTATGGAGTAAAAATGATCGGTTATGAAAAAGTGGGAATGATGATGGGGAAAGATTCATAAAATAAGGGTATTAGAATAAGTGTTGAGTTGCTGTAAAAAATGCCCCAAAATATAGGGGCTTAAGTAATATAGCTATTTCTCTGTCAAGTAAGTCTAGTGGCAAGTGGATCTGGTTTGTGGGGTTGCTCTCCTGTCTTCAATTAGTCACTTAGGGACATTGTTTCACCTTCTTACTTGTTCATTCCCTAGTACGTTTCTCTAATTGATCAAAATTAAATCAAGATAGAAGGAGAAAACACAGAGTTGAAGAACAAGAATTTTCTTGTAAGCAAATGATATAGAAGTTTCCTACATCTCTTCCACTCATGTTCTTCCACACACTTCTTCCATTTCTTTTTTTCTTCTTTTTTTATTTCTTTTTTATTTTTTTATTGGTTGTTCAAAACATTACAAAGCTCTTGACATATCATATTTCATACATTAGATTCAAGTGGGTTACGAACTCCCATTTTTACCCCTAATACAGATTGCAGAATCACTTCTTCCATTTCTATTGGTAAGAACTGACCACATGACCATATGTGGCTGCAAAGTAGGCTCGGAAATGGAGACTCTAACTGAACATCCATATGCCTGCCCAAATAAGATTCTACTATTAATGAAGAAGAGAAGAAAGGATTTCTGGTGTACCACCATTAAGAGCATGCCACACTAAGTTCATCTCTATATAGGGAACAAATTTCTTCAGAAATATAAAAATGCAGGTCAGGAATGCCTTCCTAAGGGCTCAAAACCATCTGTGGCTCACAGGCCACAAGGTAAGACTCTGAATCTGGCACAATAATGCAATGGGACCTCTTAGTTACCTCCATAAACTTAATTGTTTTTTTAATTTTTGGAATCATCTGTTGAAATAATTTCCTTTTCTTTTAATCCTCAAGGATTCTCTGTGAAAGTGCAGAATATTTTCTTTGCCTTTATAGTTTTGTTTTTGATTTTGGCAACATTGAAGAATGAACCCAGTATCAGGGGCTCTCAACCACTGAGCTTTATCCCAATACCCATCCCCATTTCTTTTTTTAAATTTTGAAACAGGGTCTTGCTAAGTTGCCCAAGCTGGCCTTGAACTTGTGATCCTCCTGTCTTAGCCTCCAGAGTAGCTGGGACTGATTATAAGGCAAGTACCACCAAGTCTGGCTTTTTTCTTTGCTTATCTAAAAGGGACAACTTGGTCCCACTTTTTTGATGCTTTGAAAGATTAGCTCTATTTAGGGATATCCTCAATCCCATATTTCTTGTTCTTCCCAGAGCCTTCAAGTGCTCCATTGTTTCCTCTCACACAGGCACAGAAGGCAAACACTTCAAACAGGCCAGGATCCTGAATTCTCTCCTGTCAGAACTCCTGAAATAGAAAGGGAAAAGCTTAAATAAATATTGGGATTTATTGGTTTATGGAACATAAATGTCCAGGGGACAGACTGTAGATGTACCTTGATTCAGGAGTCAAAATATGTCATGAGATTTGTCTTTCAGTGGTACTTTTCTGAGTGTTGACTTAACCCTTTATCAAATTTTCACTTATGGTGGTCTCTAAAAGCTTAAGCATTCAGATTCACAGTTCCAATTCTAGCAGAAATAGAGAACATACCCTTTTCTTAAAAGTAGCTCAAATGAAAGTATTTAAGATCCTTGTTATGGATTATTACCTCTGACTGGATCCATGGTGCATCTTAGAATTAATGTGATCGCCTTTTAAAAAATTATTATTATTGTGCTGGGAATGAAACCCAGGGCCTCATGCATGCTAGACAAACTCTCTACTGAGCTATATCCTCAGCCCAAATTAATGTGACTATAGTAATGAACACTCTGAATAGCCAGCATCACATCTTAAGCTCACATTCAGAGCAAATGGCTAAGATCACACAAAACAGTAGAAAAGAAACTGGAGTGTTATTAGCAGAAGGGATCACAGATAACCCGTGACGAAATAACAGATGTCGACTGCCCATCCATTAGGCTATGGAGTTGACACATCTGAACTAATTTTAGGATGACTCAAATATGTGCTTTTAAGTAAGGAAATTCTCTAAACCCTCTAAAGTACTGATTTCCCTGAAACTTCCTCTTGCAGTGTCATACTCCAAATGCTTGTGGTCATGTTATCCCTGTGTCCTTTCACTTGAGGGCAGGCATGTGCCTTCCCACTAGGGCCAACTGATCACAAGTTACAACCCGGTGTTTACCATGTTGCAATTGTAATTTCTTGTAGTTTTGAGTTTACAGCCCATTTCCATTTTCTGTAACTTCATACTATACTTTATTGCCAATATAAATACTTTAAATTTTTTTCATGATCCACTTAAGATAATGGGGGATACGAACATTAGAGCATCTATAGCAAGAGTAGTTTATAAAGATTTTAGGAGAGAAGGCTTTTCTCTCTTTCTTCTTCCTTCTTTCTTTCCTCTTCCTTTCTGTCTTTCATATTGAGGACTAAAACCAGGGACATTTTACTATTGAACTACATCCCTAGCCCTTTTTATTTTTTATTCTGAGACAGGGTCTAGCTAAGTTGCCTAGGTGACTTTGAAATTGTGATCCTCCAGCCTCTGCCTCCAAGTAGCTGGGATTACAATTGTGTGCCACTATACCCGACTAAAACCTTTATTTCTTAGACAGAATACTGCATCTCTCCAAGGTTCAGTAAAGATTTATCATACTGATAGGTGATTATGTCACCTGGGATATTCTGTAAGGCTTGAAATAGACAATAACAAAACTGTTCATATTAATGACAACTGGGTAGGGAACAGAGAATCTGGTTTTTACTAATATCCTCTTGTAAGAAGCTATCAGATCAGTTGGAATTAAAGGATTTGTATGATGAGGTGGTTAAGAACAGATTCTGGGTAAAAATATGCTGTTCTACCATTTGCTACCTATTTGGTCTCAGGCAAGCAACTTGACTTCACCATAACTTAGTTTCATCAGCTATAAAATGGAAATAATAATAGCATTGACCTCACAGAGTTAATGTGATGTTTAGATGAGTTAATAGGTAGAAAATTATTAGAATGGTTTAAGAACTATGAAAGTAGTATAAGACCCATATAAGTACATCTTAATAACTTTATTGGTGATTATTATTATTATTTTATTTTTCATGAAAATTTATATGTACATATTCAACCAACAAAGTGAGAGAAGTTTTATTCAGTAGCAAGTTCCTTGAAGAAACAGCCAAAGCACAGAACCTACATTTTCTTTTTCTGAATCCTGCTGAAATTATCCACATCTGAGTAAGAAAGTGGGAATGACATGCTAATGGAAAAACAGGCTAATAAGCCTACCCTCATTCCACATTCAGGGGGTGGAATAATTTATGGGAAAGCTCTCAAAGTTTCTAAATGCTGCAATCAAATCACTATATGGAGAAAGCTACAAAACCAAGTTCCAAACAATGAAAACATCAGTTTCCTAATGGAACAGTTCCAACCATCTGGTACTCATATGGAGTTTGTAGGGGTGGTTATTGTACAGACACTCTGACCCGATCCCACCTCTAGGCAAGAAGCTTTCATGAGGGAAGTCTACCCCGGTCACTCCTGCCTGGTTAGTATTACCAGAAGAGGTTTTGTTTTTCCTGTTTCCTTATTAATTTTTGAAATTCAGATCTTTTTCTCAAGGGAACAATAAAAGAAGGAACTTTGAAGAGTGCAAGGAAATGGCCAGAAGGAGATTGCAGTCTCAGAAAGAAGTTTATTCTGCAAGGCCATTTTTTTTTCAAAGAAGTGCCCTATTATACAAGCTGGATATAGTATTAATAATCATTAATTTTCTTTTCTATATGGATTTAAGTTAAATGTTGGATAATATTCTTATTTCAAACTGATTTTGAATAAAATGTAGAACACAGGAAGAAATGGCATTTCATATTTCCATGGATGGACTGCCGATTTTGTTAGCATATTATCTTTTCCTGTTACTATGGAACTTTGCCTAGAGTTTAAGGTTTATTCATTTGTTTATAAATAATTAATCTGACAGGTATTTATTGAAGTCTACTAAATGCTAGATACTGAGTTTGTCTCATTTATTTAACAAAGTGTTAAAAGAATGATTTTTTAAAAATTGGAATAGGTGTGTTATGAAAAGGTGTGTTATGATATAAAAGGTTAACAACAACAATTTTTTTTAAAAACATGAAAACAAAGATGGAAGACAGAAGGAAGAGACAAAAGACAATTTAAAATTCAAGGTGAATAAAACCTACTTAGGAGCCATTAAAGAGAAATGTTGTGGGTAACAGAACTTGAATGTGAATTTCACAGATTGTAAGTTCTTCTAGGACGTAGGGGGAGAGGCAGAGATAGAAACAGTAGGAAAGCAGCTGAATGGAGAAGAGGAAATATGAGTCAATACAGGGATAAAGTTGTTCCTGAAGGAGACAAACCCAAGCAAAGGCAAAGATTAAATACAGTAGAAAAAAAATAGTCCCAAATCTATCTTATAAAGTTTTAAAGACCTACTTATAAGCCTACTATATGCAACCTATTTTTGCAGATTTAAATGGGTTTCTAGTAGTTTCCCCTCCTCCCTCCCTCCCTCCCTCCCTTCCTTCCTTCCTTCCTTCCTTCCTTCCTTCCTTCCTTCCTTCCTTCCTTCCTTCCTTTCTTCCTTCTCCTCCTCCTCCTCCTCCTCCTCCTCCTCCTCCTCCTCCTCTTCTTCTTCTTCTTCTTCTTCTTTTTTTTTTTTAAATAGCGATAGAACCCAGGACCTTGCATCACATACTAGGCAAGAACTCTGCTACCAAACTATATCCCCAGTCCTTTCAAATTTTATTTTGAGACCTGGTTTCCCTAAGTTGCTCAAGCCGATCTCCAACTTAGGATCTCCCTGCCTCAGCCTCCTTAACAGCTGGGATTATAGGCATGGCTTGCTCTTTCTTTTGAAGAGAACAGAATAATTATAATATATTTAAAGACTCAACTATATACCATGTTTCAGAACACTTGGGTGCTATAATGAAATACACTAAACTGGGTAGTTAACTTGTTTTAAAATTGACAAATAATAATTGTATATATTTATGGGGAATGGGGTAGCTTTTAAACAACAGAAATGTATGACTCACAGTTATGGAGACTGGAAAGTCCAAGATCAAGAGACCAAGACCCTCGCAGATTCAGTGTCTGGTGAGGGCCTGTTTCCGCTTCCTAGATGATGCCTTCTCCTGGTGTCCTGCCAGGGGGAGAATGTGCAAGGCAGCTCTCTGAGGCCTCTTACATTTCGGGACTAATTCCATTCATGAAAGCTGAGCTTCATAACCTGTTTACCTCCCAAAGACCTTCGAATATTACCACCTTCTAATATCACCATCTTGGTGATTAGAATTCGACACATGAATTTCGATGGTGGGGGAGGGGGAGACATAAACATTCAGATCATAGCAACCACCCAGGAAGCCTTGTTGAAAATGTAAAAATAATTCCAACTGCCTGAGTGGTACAACAAGTTAATATCATTAAAAATTTATTATTAAAGGGGCTGGGGATGTGGCTCAAGTGGTAGCGGGCTCGCCTGGCATGCACGGGACACTGGGTTCGATCCTCAGCACCACATAAAAATAAAATAAAGATGTGGTGTCCACCGAAAACTAAAAAATAAATATTAAAAAAGAAAAATGACTATTAAAAAGAAACAATAAATGGTACATCCAGCACTAGAAACTAAAGAGAATAATAAAATCATCCAAGGAAATCAGTAAGAAAACACAAAACAACTAATGAGATCCACAATAGTAAATGCACAAGATTGATAAATACATCCTAGGTCATATTTTTCCTTTTTGTAAAGACGATTGGCAAAGCACATTATGAAAAAATTACAGTACTAGGACAAAGGAGTGAAAAGCAGTAAATATATACACAACGATTTCAGATCAGGCAATTTGAAAATCTCAACCACAAGATAGATAGTAAGATAGCTTAAATAGGACCCTAACTATGGAAGACACTTGCTACAGACTGGGCTATCTGAGAAGCATGTCGTGAAGCTGAGCTGGGAGTACAAAACGTTTGCTGGGGAGTGACATCTATGAAAGGAAAAGGTGTGGAAGCAACATAGGACAGGGGATGCCATCAGATCATGATGCAGATCCTACAAAATCTTTGCTAGCCCCCCTTGGATCTTGGGAGCAAAGATGACCCATTATAGATGTGCCCCATTGGACAGAAATGGCTAGGCTTGCCTTGTCACTGGCTGTGTTCTGCAGGAGAAGAGAGCAATCTTGGTTGTGACCACTTTGCTCATTCATTGGCTAAAGGGATGCCCCAGGAAGAAGATGGCCCCATCTCAAAAGCTTCAGGGGATTATGAAAGTTCTAAACGCCATGGGCTTTCGGTAAATCATATACTTCCTGGAGGTTCAGTCTGTTCTTTCTTGACAGGAACTGGAATGGCACATCCTCTTGCCTGCCATGCTCTGCCCCTTGTTCCACGTGGATCTATTTTTCCAAATTTGTTGAGGTAGCAGCACCTCCAGGGATCTGATGGCTATTGCTTCCCAAGGGAACACTTTAAAGAAGAATGTCAGTGGAATGAATGACAAGTCTTCATCACTAAAATTCGTCTTGGAGATAAAACTGGACTGATCTCCCCACCCCCACTGTACTAGCTAAATCCCCAAAACTCTCAGCGAACACCTCTGCCAGTCTTGGTAACTTACCTCATAGTGTGACCCAAACTCTATTTCCTTAGGAGTTTGTGTCTTTGGTAACAACTAACTAACTCTCTCTCTCTCTCTCTCTCTCTCGTGTGTGTGTATGTGTGTGTATGTGTGACTGAGGATTGAACTCTGGTAGTATGTACCCATCCCCTACCTTTTTATTTTTATTTTTACTTTTTTGGGGGAACTGGGGATTGAACCCAGGGGCACTCAACTACTGAGTTCCATTGCCAGCCGCCCCCCCCCCATTTTTTTCTTTTTAATTTTGAGATAGGGTCTTGTAAATTGCTTAGGGCCTCACTGAGGCCCTCACATCTATAATGGCTGAGGCTGGCTTTGAACTTGGGATCCTTATGCCTCAGTTTCCCAATCTGCTGGGATTTTAGGCACATGCTGTTGCATCAGGGCTCCCACCACCCTTTTTAAAAAATTCTAAGACAGGCTCTTGCCAAGTTGCCCAGGTTGGCCTTGAATTTGCCATCCTCCTATCTCAGCCTCCAGAGTAGCTGGGATCACAGGTGTGCACCACTGGGTCTGGCAATGATCCTCTTATTTAGTCACCATATTTACTCATTCACAGTCACAGTTGGACAAAGGAGTAACAAGTTGCCTGCAGGAATTCCACATTTCTCCCCACTCCCATTTCCTAACAGCAATTTCATCTCCTTCTGTTAATTATCAAAGCAAATTATCCCTGAAATATTGGTGATTTGTGCTTATGGTCACCCTAATTTGTTGAAGGTGGCCTTGAACTTGTGATCCTCCTGCCTCAGATTCCCAAGTTGCTGGGATTACAGGTGTATGTCACCAGGCCCAACTTGTACTTTGAGCTCTAGTCACAAGGACCACAAATTGCCCAAACAGCTATCATAATTTACGTATCTTAGAAACTTAGCTTTTCCCCCTTGTAAAAATGCAGAATGTTTAACCTTGCAGAATCCAAAGTTGTGTGGACAGAAGCACAAAATCCCACAGTGAGTTATTGAGAGTGATGGCAAGTGAAGCTGCTCCTGCTTCCTTGTCTTTGGTTCATGGACCCCTGTAATTTTTTTTTTTAATTGTTGACAAAGTACTATACAGTCTCTGGTTCAATGCAGATATTGCATCCTGAAACAGAGTTCCCTTCTTGTAGGCCACTATCTCCAACTTGGTGCTTTAAGCTGCGTCTCCATGGAGATGTTTCAACACTCAGCAGAAAGCTTCTGGATGGTTCAGTGTGTGATAAGATCACATTTTGTTCACTGTAAACAAATTCCCTTGTTGAATGTTGTTTGGGATTCCATGCCTGTGGACCAGACATTCCACAAATCCTGGAGAGCAAAATTGACTGAGGCCCTGAGGGCAGGAAAGGCAATGGTACACCAGAATAGGAAGCACTAGGCATTCCAGGATGGAAGAGGCCCAAGTTTGTCAACTTGCCACCAAGTTTCCCATTGGTCTTCTCGAAGAATAGATTATACAAGGGACTCAGAGTTGGTCTCCATTGCTGGTAGCTTGGGCATTCAGAAGAAGCATTAACTTGTTCAGCTTTGGTAAGTGGGAGTCTGTGTTGTCGGACCCATGCATAGCCTCTTTCTCTGCTCTGATGACCACTTCATTCATTTGTCCAATGGGGTCTCTGCTGACAAAGGCTGGCTCATCATTTCTGCTTGTGGAAATGAACAGGAATCGTACCTCTTCCCTCTCCTTTAGGGTTGGAAGAACTGTGGAAGGGGGAGGATTGTGTTCATTAAGTTGATCATGATATGCAATTTAATTTACACTTGCAATTGATTATGACACTCAATTTACATTCGCCCAGACTTGCCCCCTATGGGTCAAGTTCATCCTCTCTGAATCTAAATTTCCATAAATCAGTGTGGTTCTCTATCTGGGAATAAATCCAGTTATTTTTAATCTTTCAGAAACTTAAAGTTCCAGAAAGGGTTATAAAGATAACTTTTTGTTCTTCTTTTTTAGATATTTTCTTAGAAATTAGAGATAAATTAACCTTACCAGCAAATTCCAGCAAGGCTCAATAGTTATCACTTCCTTTTTTTCTGATCACACTGCATTTTTCCCAGAGGTTTTAAAGTGTCCTTTGTCACTGTTTCAAACTCATTACAGTCCATTTGGATTCAGCAAATTAGAAGTAACTTCTCTAAGGTTATCTTTTGTCTACATAGTTATCTTCTTGGTGTTGTGACTCTTTTGCCAGATTTGTAATTTTTAGAAGCCTGAATGTTTGTTAACAATCATGGATGAGAACATTTCATGGATATTGTGGGATAAATTGTGTCCTTCCCACTCCCTAAATGTCACATATTGCAGTCCTAAGCCCGAAAAACCTCAGAATGTGATTATATTTGAAGCAGGGTTTTTTTTAAAGAGGTAATTAAGGTAAATGAAATAAAATGGACAATTCATTAGGACCTTTTTAGAAGAGGAGATCAGGACACAGACAACAGAGGGAAACCATGTAAAGGGAGAAGACAGCCATCCACAAGCTACAGAGAGAGGCCTCAGACACCTTCATCTCAGAATCCTAGCCTCCAGAACTGTGAGAAAACACTGCCTGTTGTGTAAGTCACCCTATCTGTGACACTTTTTTATTGCAGCTCCTTCAATCTAATACAATGGGTCTCAGTCAATACACTGAGATATTCAAAAAGTATTTTAATTTCAGAATATTTTACAGGATTGGTGAGAAAGCAAAACCCTTGCTCGTTTGGAGTTGCCTTTAGTTTTTAAGGAATGAATGACACCTACCTACCCAAGTCAGTCACCATTACAGTTTTACATATGGCAGTGTGCTAGAGAGGACCTGCTCAGCTTTGGTTCTTAGAGGTTGCCCTGACACTTTCCTCTCTAAAGTCACTTCTGCTGGGCTCTCCATGGGACCTGGGCATCTGTTGCTGAGTCTTCTGGGTTCCACCTACCTTCATATTCTTTGCAGTCTCTTCTTCTCTAGGGTCCTGCTGCCTCCTCAACACTTCTTCCAGGAAGCATGGCAGAAGTACTCTGTGCTCTCAGAACACACAGGCCTCTCTCTGTCACTGTTCTACTCCCAAAGAATCTGTTTCTAGTCTGGGAGGATTGTTTTTCACTTAGGTTTCTTCATACCGCTCGGTGAATCCTTTTCTCCTAATCTTTTTGTAAATATTTTTGCTTCTTCTGTTTTCTATCCTGTCATCTACTTTCTCGAGCTGTAAGCACAGAGCATATTACTATTCATCAGTGAGAGAAGGGAAAGTGGAAATTCAGGGATAAGATAACATGGATTTAAACCAGGAGAGGTGGTGCATGTCTATAATCCCAGAGGCTTGGGAGGCTGAGACAGGAGGATTGCGAGTTCTAAGCCAGCCTCAGAAAAGTAAGGTGCTAAGCAACTCAGTGAGACTCTGTCTCTAAATAAAATACAAAATAGGGCTGAGGTTGTGGTTCAGTGGTCGAGTGTCCCTGAGTTCAATCCCTGGTACCAAAAAAAAAAAAAAAAAAAGAATATGAACATGGATTTAAAATCTCAAAATAGAGAATAGAGTTCTGTCATGTAATTATTATATCCTATTAAAAACAGAAGAAACTTTGCTACTATTTATTGAAGTGTATTTATTTTGTTTATTTAGAATTAGAAGCTAGCTGTGGAAAATTATGGACCATGCACAGAAATAAACTATTAACTTAAAAATCTTATTTGTCTCAGGACATGTTTATAGTGTGTCTTGGTTTTATGTAGGAGTACAATCATTTTCTGATCTTAGATGTTGCAGTGTTAATAGATGGATAATCACAACAGTAACCCCCAAAGGATCTGATGGCTGAACATTATTCCATACTAGTGTGTTTTAGAATTAATGCATGGATAGATTAAAATCATTTAATTTGCATTTAAAATGTATGATGGAAGTGAATTTATAGATAATATATTTTGTCAATCTTAAATTATCAGTTCAAAGAGTTTGGACAATTATATACACCCATGTAACCACCTAAACCCCCAAAAGATATAGGGCATTTCCCTAATTGTCCTATAGGGACATTTCCCTAATTGCAGAAAGTTCACTTGTGTGCCTTTCTGTTCACCCCCGCCACACACACACACACACACACACACACACACACACACACACCTCTGCCCCAGACAACTCTTGTTCTGTTTTTGTCATCATAGCTTTGTTTTGCCTATTTTAGAACTTTGTACAAACAAAATCATGTAGCACACAGTAGTAGATGTTTCTCTTGCTTAGAATGTTTTTTTAAAATTTTAAAAATTTTATTTAGAGACAGGTTCTCACTGATTTGTTAAGTGCCTCACTAATCTGCTGAGGCTGGCTTTGAACTCTCGATCCTCTTGCCTCAGCCTCCCAAATTGCTGGGATTACAGGCATGTGCCACCATGCCTGCACTCAGAATTTCTGTTTTTGAGATTCATCCATGTTAGGAATATCAGTAGTTGGTCCCCAATATTGCTAGCCAATCTTCTGTGTGTGTGTGTGTGTGTGTGTGTGTGAGTATGCGCGCACGAGTGTGTGTGTGTTTACTTTGAAATTAATCTGCCTCTGCTTCTAGAAGAGTATAGATCTAATAAGGGCTTAATCAAGCAGAGTTTGCACAAATATTAACATCTCTAACTTGCCCACTTTTGGTGAGTCCTCATTCTAGAGGGCAGTACATCCATATTGCTCTTTTTTTCTGATCCATCCACAATCTACAGTGTGTCACCAAAATCCTGGAAATACATTCAGAATGTGTGTAAAATGTAGTTAAACTAAGGTAACAGAGTCCCAAAAGTGTCAGCAGAGGGTGCTTTACACGGACACTTCGGTGTCAGGATGATGGCTCCTATCAACTTCAAACCATCCATGGTTTACAAGGTTGGTGTGGACATCACCATCCCAGTCAGCCTAGAAGGGAAAAAGAACCTGGAGGAGCACACCTGGGAAGATTTTATAGATAGTCCTAGAATTAGCAGAAGTCACTCACGTTGACATTCTACTGGAGAGAAGTGAGCTAACATGACCTCAAGTAACTGCAAAGAGAGGCTAAAAATTTTTGTCTAGTTGTTGCCCCAGAGGGCAAGAATAGATATTGTAGCTACAGGCCTCTCCCACAATGTATCTACTTTACATTTATCTGTAGAACTGTTTCATAACTTAGGTTGTCAGAGGGGTGAGTCTGTACCCAGAAATGCTTTAGAGCCTTCTGTTGAGGAAACATTTGCATTGCTGCATCCACCTTGCCCTAGAAGGAATAAGGAGCCATCAAGGCAGAACAACAGAAATAACACACACATTATGGGAAACCTCTCTTCTCCTGTTACAGAGGGTAATTATGTTCATATTACCTTAAAATACTCATTGCACAGCTCAAGGCAGATATCCTATCAGTTCCAGGATATCACAAAAATCTAGCATATTACAACATCCATATTTTATTTGAAAGAAAGGAGATTTTTCAAAAAGGTGTTTTGTCTTTTTTGTTCTTTGTGTAAAAAAATGCTTCTCTGCCCTGAAATGATGACGATCTTCCAAAATTGTGGAAGTTTCACTTTGTAAATTTAGGTTTTTGATTCATTAAAAACTTTTAGAAAATGGTTTGAGGTAGGGATCTGGTATTTTAGAGTGCCTATTATCTCAGTATCACTATTAAAACACAGCATATTTGATTCTTGAATTTGCATTGATTCATTAGTCATTGATAAGTAATTCTGTTTCTGAACCTTCTATTCTTTTTCGTTACATTGTTTCTCTATGACTACACCAATTCACTTCAGGTTTCTCTTGACTATTCTCGGCCTCTAACATTTTTTTCATTAATTTTAGAATCACCTTGTCAAGGTCTGTGAAAAGCTTGTTGCAGTTTTTAGTAGATTGCATTGTATATGGAGTCTACTTACCCATACATGTGGTATGTAGGTTTTAAAGTGCATTTTAATAAAGCTGTATAATTTTCTTAATATAGACACTGCAACTATTTATTAGTTTTCATTAAAGTTATAACAAAGATCTATTGTTATCATGAATGGGATTTTAAAAAAATTATCATCTCTAATGGGCTTGGGCTCTTTCACATATTAATCTTATATTCAATACTAGGTAAATTCTACTGGCAGTGGCAGTGTATCCAGAGGGTGTTCTACAACTGAGCTACATCACAAACCCTTTTTATTTTTAATTTATTTTTATATTTATTTTTTAGTTGTAGTTGAAAACAATGCCTTTATTTTATTTATTTTTATGTGGTACTGGGGATCGAACCCAGGGCCTCATGCATGCTAGGCAAGTGCTCTACCACTAAGCCACAATTCCAGCCCTATTTTTAATTTTTTTTGAGAGATTATCTTGCTAAACCCCTAAGGCTGGCCTTGAACTGTGACACTCCTACCTCAGCTTTCCAAGTAGCTGAGATTATAGGTATGGGCCACCATGTTCAGCAATTATTTTTATTTTATATAATGCTTTATTAAATTAAATTTGCTTGAATTTCTTAAGTAGACAACTAGATTATCCATAAATCATTTTCTTCTTATTTTCTAATCCTTATACAGTATAATTTCTTTTTCTTGTCTTGTTATGTTGGCAAGGGGCTTTAGTACAAGTTAAGTATATGTTATAAATGCTATCTTTGTTTTCATTTTTTAATTTTTTACTTACTTTAAAAGAAAAATGTCTGCTGAATTAACCTTAAGAATAATGCTTCTAAAATTATGTTATGGTGGCAATCCAGAAGGCTGAGGCAGGAGGATCACAAGGTCCACCTGGATAATTTAGGAAGACTTTAAGTAAATTTAAAACACAAAATGGCTGGGATTATTATTCAGAGGTAGAACACTCTGGGTTCAATCCCCAGTACTGTAAGACAAACAAACAAAAAAACAAATGGATGAATGAAATAGAAATAAAAAGTAACAGAATGAGGTTGTCCGCAGCAACTCCTTATTATGTTCAGAAAATTCTTCCCTAGTCCTATTTGCTACGATTAAACAAAAAAAAAAGTAGTAATTATTTTCCAGTATTAAATCATTCTTACATTTATAGTATTAACCCAATGTGCTTATAATATCTTTTGTTAAAATACATTTCTGAATTTGGTATGATAATACCACATGTAGAATTTATATTTTTATCCTGTATCAGATTGGCCTGTTAGTTTCCTTTCTGTATCTTTGATATATTCATCAATATTAGCTTATGAAAGTATTAGAGTGCTTTTCTTTCTTTTTATTCTTTGAAACCCTTTGAATAGAGGTTATCTATCTATGAAGATTTGGAAAATAATGCTTACCAAAACTTTGATTCAAATTACATAGTAGTTGTAAACATATTCACATTCTTCATTTTTTTGAATCAATACATTTTTTATAATTTACTTTCTATTTTAAAAGTATTTAAGATTTTAATGTTTACAGTGCTTTAGTTAAAAAATTCTACTAAAACCATTTCTTAGAATTACCACATTAATTCAGTCTTAATCATTTCTTTTTTTTCACTGTCAGTTCTATCAAAAATTTGTCTATTTTTCTATGCTTTATAGAACTAGCATTTTGCTTTATCAAATTTTTCTACCATTTCTTTGAATATGGGTCTATTTTTAACTTTAAAATTACACACACCTATATTTACATGTGTGTATATATATAATTACACACATAACGTATGTGTAATTTTAGAGTTAAATAAGTTCATATATGTATAATTTATCATACATAAATATATAAAAATATATGTATTTTTTCTTCCCTTGTTTTAGATGAAAGCCTTTTTCATCTAAAAAAAAAAAAAAAAGAAAGAAAGCAGAGAAAGAATTTGCTAGCCCTTGGTCTACTTCCAACATTACCTGATTACTCATGCAGATATACATGATAAGAAAAAGGTGAGTGCCCAGTCACTCTGTTTCAGACTTTTGTTTCCATACAGCCTAATCCTCATTCCAGGCTGCTTCGCACAATCCCAACTTCTATTCCCCATTCCCGGATTCTCCTTAGAGAATATATAAGTTTTATATATAAGTTTTCCAGGTGGATCTTGAGCTTGTGATCCTCCTGCCTCAGCCTCCTGGATAGCTAGGCATGTGCTTCTTGTCTGGTAACAACCTAATTCTAGAAGCATTATTCTTAAGGTTAATTCATCAGACATTTTTTCTTTTAAAGTAACAAAACAAAAGATATCACTTATAATATATATTTAGCATTGTACTGAAGCCCCTTGCTAACATAACAAGGAGAATCCAGGAATTCTCTTTTCTGCTCAAAAGAGAGTTATTTTTTTTACTAAAATGGGATGCCCCACCCACCTCTGCTGCTGGCCTTTTAAAATAGAAAGGTTTGCTAAGGAGTATATTTTCTGGCTAAAGGGAAAAACACCAGAGAGGCACAAATACCCCATTTTAAGAAGGCAGAAACCTATGCCCTCGGGCACCTGAAACTCTTTCTCAAGCAGACTGAATTCTCTCAGGGTTTTGTTTCACCAAAATATATTCTTTGAATCAGTCTCTACATTAATAGACTGGAGGGAAAGTTTCCAGCAGATCTTTGTGCTGATAGTTTTGATTGCTCCCTAGTAGAAAATTTCAAAGGCTTTTTGCCAGAGGCAAGGGAACATGGGGAGGAAGAGAACACTGGCGAGTCTAGTAGACCCTTTCCAACAAACAATAGTGCTAAAGGCAATAGCAGCCAATTTTTCAATCCTAAATGCTCTCAAATTATAGTCCTTGGACCTCTAGATGACATCAATAATCTAGAGTCTGGAAAGTGTCCTTTAAGATATTAATGTAAAAACTCCTCTTGAATATCCCTCATCAAAAATTTCTCTTCATTGTGCTGAGAATATATTTTTTCTTATTGCTGATGGCACTAGTTCTTTCTGGATTTTTGGCTCTGTTGAAGACATTTGAAGAAACAAATGTAGAAAGACTGCTTGGCAGAGGATAGGAGGGAAATTTAGAACAGCAAGCTTCAGGATGCCTATTTAAGAGTGGAAATAAGTCTAAATGACAGGATGGTTCCAGACAGGTGGACACATGACGCATATCAAGGTATCCTCCTTCATTTCCAACAAAGCAACATCATGATTGTTAATATTTTAAGAAGCTCATTCAAATATAGTATTTAAGCTGGTTGAGTATAATCCCAGCTATTTGGGAAGCCAAGGCAGGAGGATTGTAAGTTTGAGGCCAATTCCGGAAAGAGTTTGAATAATTAAAAAAAAAAAAAAAAAAAGGAGGGGAATGTAGCTCACGGGCACGGTGTCCCCTGGGTTCAATCCCCAGTACCACCGAACAAAAGAACAAATAAAAACAAAAACAAACATATTACCTTTGATAAAGACAACTTGGAGCCCTATAAGATTGATTGTACTAGTATTATTCCATTTTACAGATAAGAGCATGAGTTCATTTCTAACATAATACTAGTTATGATGGACTAATCTATGTGCTAAAATGGGTTCTGTGTGGTATCTGATTTTCTCTCTCCTTTCATCCTGGACACACAACTTACTTTTGATTTTAAAGTTATTGACCTAAAGCTGGCTGCAGCGGCTGTCTCTTTTGGACAGGTCCATGCTTGTTAAGAAGACAGGTCTGTCCAGGTAGGCCTTTTATTTTGTTTTTAACTTCATTTTAGGCATGGTTGACCAAATAAAGAGGAAAGTACCTTATAGCAAAAAACTCACGAATGCCTGCCTCTGTCTCTCTCTCTTCCTCTCTTTCTTTTTTGTAGGGCTAAAACAGAACCCAGGGCATTTCATATGCTAGGTAAGTTCTCTACCTCTGAGCTACAGCCTCAGTCCCTACCTTAGCCTTAAAAACACCTGTCTTACAAGTACAGATGTCCCCATTTGATGTTAGAAAGGACCAGAGAGTAGTTACGGTAGTAAATAGGCATTTGAAGCAGAAGCAGCATTCCTTAAAAAGGCAAGAGATGAAAATCAATGTATTAAAAATATTCAAGCAGAGCACTAGGTAAAAAACTTATTGTAGTGTATTCTTGATTTATGGGGAAAAGCTAACAATGGAAACAGTTAACTTTATAACTATCTTTTCTTTAGATATAGAAGAACTGGTATTGAGAAACCTAATACATGGGTGGTGTAGTAGGAAGGAGAAAGAAAAATTAAGTAATAAAAACTTTTCTGAATTGAGTAACACTATAGTTACAAATAAAATCCACTTTCAGTGTGTTCTTTTTCTTTCTTTCATTTTTTGGTGCTGGGAATGAACTAAAATTAATAGTTTACCACTGGTCTACATCCCCAGTCCGTTTTTATTTTTTATTTTGAAACAAGGTCTTGCTAAATTTCTGAGGCTGGCCTCAAACTTGCAATCCTCCTGCCTCAGCCTCCTGAGTCACTGTGCCACTGCACCTGGCAACTTCCCTTGCAACATTTTTTTTTCTCCCTTTTGGTAGGATACCAGGAATCAAACCCAGGGCTTTGCACATGCTAAGGATAAGGAAGTGCTCTTCCACTGAGTCACATCCTCAGCCCCTCCAATAAATACTTTTTATGATACTTAGATTTTATATTGAACATTTTTCTATTCATTCCAATGTAATATTCCTTACAGTTTAGGATAAACCTTTATTGTTATTTAGGAGATAAGAATGGCTAAGTATTCATATGTATTGGTGCTGTGCATGAACATACTAGCATTGTGCATTTTACAATTTAATTTTTTTCATATTTTAAGCAGATTGTAAAATGAATCATAAATTGTTAGGAAAAGAGAAAAAGCAGCCTCGTTTAAAGTTGATTTAAAAGATTTTTTTTTTTAAAGGAAAGAACTTCGAATAGTAAATGATCAGTGGCCACGGCTCAGCCTTGAAAAATCTTGCAAAACCCACAGGAGCTTGGTCAAGGTTCTAAGAAGTCACTGGCAGGAAATGGTCATGGTCTCTTCAGTGCACAACTCAGTGGAGGCTTGAAAAGTAAGATTCAGTGGGAGTCTTACTCTCAATGCCCACCGCTGATTACAGTGACCTCTCCCTTATGCAAGGCCCACTATCCGAGTGACCACCACCAAAGCCCTGCCTTGCTGTCCAGCATTCCCCCTTAAATGTGGTCACATCAGTCCTCCCGTACTGCTGTCGGGCCGACCTGTGTGACCTTTCCATCGAGTGCTGATTAAGCTTTTATTTTCAAGCAGCTACTTTTGATACGTGCTCGTGGCTTTAGTGGTGGAGGGAGAAGCAGAGAATTCTGATCACTCCGGAAAGCCTGAGGAACCAGGGGTGGGACGTGGGTGGGACGTGGGTGGGTGGGATGGAGTGACTAGCGAGACTCACATCAGCTGAGTGATGTTATAGGACCTGGGCGAATCCTGGTGGCTGCCACTCTTTGGAGAATGATCCCTAGGAGGCCTTAGTCCCTCGCCGCTCCCGCCCACACCTCCAGGTGTGTTTTCCCCGCCCTTAATTACTCTAACTAAAATTGATAGTTTGCACTTGCAGAGTTAGACTGGGAAAGCGGAAGAGAATTTTATAATCACGGATCTGGATGACTAGGGGAGCACAGGCACACTTGCTTCGCAAACAGCTCCAGTCAGTGAAAGTTCAGAACCAGAAACACACACCTTTCCAGTAGCAAAGTCGACCCCGTTCTTTGCAGCTTCCAGTCCAGGGCTGCCCTGGGAGAAACTTTGTGCCTTCTTTAAAGTTTAGAAACTTTAACGGAGACCGGGAGCTTGGCGGGCCTTGCGATGTCTTCCAGAGCTTTTCGAGTGGGGAGAGAAAAGAGACAAAATGAAAATGCAACGTGCAGGGGCGCCCACCGGAGTCCTGCAAGCTGTCTGGCAGTGGGGTGAGCGCAGGGGGCTGGGGGTGGCGATCCCGAGCTGGCGGCCCTGGGTCTCCAGCAGTGGGTGTGTCTGATCTGGGGCGGGGGAGCAGAGGGTTGGCAAGATAATGAATGGGAAGCTCAGGCCACCCCCAGCCTCTGGACCTGCAGCGGCGGCGGGAAGTTCAGCGAATGAATGGGGGAGGGGGCGTGCTGAAGGCAGGGGCCCTGGGTGCGCCACACAGGTAAGGGGGCGAGCTCGGGGAGGGCGTCTGGGGGTGAGGGTGTTGCTGACTTGTGCTACGTGGAGCAAGCATAAAAGGAAGACGGCGGAGGACGAAAGGAGGCCGGTGTCTCGTGCTGCTTCTTCGGCCGCCCCTGGGGCCCCCTCCCCCGCCGACCCTGCCAGCTCGCCAGAGCCTGGGCAGTAGGGGCCGGGTGGCGGAGACGCTCCGGGAGTTGCGATTCCCCGGTTCTCTTGCCGAGCGCTGCCGGGACTTGAGCGGCCTGGGCCCAGCGCCGGGGAGCCCGGTCCCTTTTCGAGGCCAAGCACTGGACCCCGGCAGGGTGGGCTCAGGGGCGGCCAGCTCTGGGCGACCGCCGAGGGGAGGGCGGAGGGCTGGGCTCTGCTGGCCCCAGGGCGGGGGCCTCGGGACTTGGCCGCGCCGCCAGAAGCCAGCCAGACCCAAGGAGGCCGGAGCGGGACGCTCGGCGGCGGCGAGTGCAGGTAAAGGGGCGGGAGCGACGCGGCACCAGGGGACGGCGCCCCCTGGGCGTGGAGCCAGTGGCTGGCCGCAGCGACTGCTCGGCGGCCAAACGGCGCGCTCAACTCACACCGTCAGACCGCAGAAGGCTTTGTGGCTGTGCGTGCGCGCGTGTGCGAGTGTGAGTGTGTTGTGCGCGCGCGCTCGCCGGGTCGGGTGTGAGTGGGTGTGCGCGCGTGCGAGGCGGCGTGCAGAAGGCGAGGCGAGGCTCTCCTGGCCTCCCTCACCAAGTTGACCCAGACCCGGAGGGAAGTTGCTGCAGCCGGCCCTCCTGTCCCCTAGCCAGGTTAGTGCGACGCGGGGCTCGCCCAAGTGACACGTAGGTGGCCTGTGGTTATCTGGATCGGGGTGGGGACGCGGGAGGACTAACGAGGGGCGCTTGAAGTCCCCCCAGTGCGGTGTCCCTGTGGACGTGAACAGCCGCTGGATCCCCGCGCCCGCAGAGCGCGGCTCCCACATCCCTGACTTCTCTCTGACGACTCCCTCGTCCCTCCGGACTGAGGGCTTTCAACTTAAGTTTCCGTAACTGGGAAATGCAAGGCAAGGGAGGGACCTGGCTTTGAGTCGATGGTTTTGAAATCGATGGGCTCGTTTGGCTTGTGTTGGACTAGTTTTGGGAATGAATTTAAAGTTTATTCTTGTTTTTCTTTGCTGCCATTTGGCTCTTGATGTGTTAAGAGTGACGGCATCCAGGACTTGTTGCTGTTATCTGGGGCCTGAGATGGTTGCTGTCTGCTTTATTCCCTTTTCCTTTTGGTGGAAATCTATGGATTTTTCGTAAACCTGGATTTCCAGTGAGGGCTCTTTTGTGAAAGTTCACTGAGTGCCGTGTTTCTCATTGGATACCTATTGATAAACGTAAATATTGAAAACGTAACTAGTTGTTAAAGCAAAGCCATCTATTCCTTCAGGTTCTAACAGTCTGTTTTTCACCATTTGCGTTAAGTGTCCTTTGCTCAGCCAACGTGATTGTAAAACCAGAGGTCTGTGATTCAAAGTGCAGTTCTGGTTAAAGGGAGGTTCAGGCCCTCGGAAAACTGCTAACTTCTCCTAAGGAGTTACTCCCTTGTCAGATAGAATGAATGCCAAGGGAAAAGGATATCTATTAGACTTAGGGCCGTGTGAACCAAACTAAAATTGCTTTTACACAGACATACAAACACACATAAATAGCGATGGTCAACGTTGTGAGAATATCAGGACAGCTTTCTTCTTGATTCTGTGTAATTTGAGGATAAAGAAACCAAGTAGTAAGAGAAGGAGGTTATGTGAGGCAGGAAGGCTGAGGCCAAGGATCCAGGCTAGAGGACAGCCTTGTCATAATTCTAGCCCGCTTGCACCGGGCGTCCCCTAGCGGCGCGACCTTCGCCGGATCAGGTCAGCTCTGTTCTCAGAGTCCTCATCTGGAAAATGAAGGGTTTTGATGAGCTCTGCTGTTCTTTCCTTCCAGTTCTCCAGTAACTAGAAACTGGTGGGTGGTTATCCCATGATAGAACGGTAAGAAGGGAGGAAAGGGAAGTGCGAGAGGGTTAGTCGGAAAGGGAAACAGGAGGGCAACAGAGCCCAAAAGATGGAAAGAACAATAACAACAACAAAACAAAAAAAAACAAAAAAAAACAAAAACAAAAACAAAAATAGCAGCAAGGGATGTCCCTGGAAGGAAAAGAACCTTGAGCTGGAAATTGATTTCCTCTGTTTTTTTTTTTTTTTTCCTCCCTCTTCCATTCAGTATTCAAGCAGTAGTACTTTCCTCTCCCAGTTCAACCTCTGGTTACCCTTATTAACACTTGTGAGCCTGTGTTGCTTTAAAATTCTCCTGAGGTCAGGGTGATTCTTGTAGTCTGACCTCTACTAGGTATCCTCCGAGCAACTTGCTGTTTGCACCCTCTCAGGGGGAGCAGCTGCTGCCCAGGGCTTTGGGCACTCAGCTTGGCTCTTAGTATCCCTGTGAGAGATGGGAAAAAATAACAGAGGTGGGAATGTAAGTGGCAGCCCTTTAAAAACTTCTGTTTTCATTCAAAGATAATATTTTCCAAAATGTAATTTTGTTTCTTTTTTTCTCAAATCATAGACTTTGTGAAGTTTTTCTTAATCTCTCTTGTTCCACTTTCTGGGACATATGAAGGGCGTATAAATCTCAATTGTTGGGTCTTTTTGATACACAATGACATTGTCTGAAGTTAGTGATCTTTAGGGGACAGGGTCATTTCTAATGCTTAGTAAGGGAAAGTTGTAATCTGAGAAAATACATGGTATCATTTTCACTGGGAAGCTCCAAGTATTCAATAAATATCAAGACTTTGGAAATTTAGTTTGAGGTCAAGTTTTTAATGTCTGTGTTTGATGTGTGGCCTGTCTTTCTTTTCTTTAACTGTTTTTGGTATCAATATGTCTACACACTTGAGGGACACAATTTATTTTTAAGTGAAGTATGATGTCATAAAAAATACAGATTCTTGGTTGAATGTCTAAACTCTGCCTCATTAAGTCAGCATCTTACTACTGTCTGGTTTCTTATTTTTATATATCATGTTACCCAAAAGTCCGTATTGTGTTATTGTTGAAATAGCTTATGGAGGATTAATAAGGAAGACATAAAAAGTTGGGAGAAAAAGAGGAGAGTTTAATTCAAGAAGCAATCATTGAACTCCTTCCATGGTAATGGATATAAGGATGATGAAAAGAAAGCTCTGGAAAGCTACTATGAAGCAAACTGCAGTATGTACACCAAATGTGTATATATGTGCCATATTGCATAACAGTGTGTGGTTGTGGAGTCCAAGAAACTTGGCATGCCAGGGAACGGAAAATTAAATTCTGACTCTGGCAAAGACTTCACAAACAGAACTTGAAGGATGATGCGTCTCTTGGATGAAAGGTGGGAGAGTGAAGCCTTCTCCTGAGTGGAGATAGTCAGAGTTCCCACTGATGAAGGTTGGAAAGTTACAAAGTGTTGGACTATGGGAAAACGTGGATTTTATGTTAAGGAGTTGTGCTTTCAGGAGTGGGGAAGTAGAGAAACACATTTAGGGGCAGAGTGAGGGATGAAATGATGAGAGATGACTGGGCTTTTATTCTGTTACATTCTTCTGTAACTCATGGCAGCTAAGTTTTAGGACACAATTGCTAGTTTATTTAATTTTATTATATATAGATTTAAAAAAAAACTAATATGTGGTTTTTTTTTCACCCTCTCTCCAAAAATTGCTTTTTGTATTCGAGAAATTTAATTTAGTAAAAATTGGTGAGAGTGTGTTATCTTTGGGCCTTATGGGGCCTTCTGAGTTTTTGTGTTAAATCCATCATGCAGGCCCAGAGCTGACCATCACAGCATTTTTCTTTTTTCTCCCTCTCCACGATTCCCCCCCCCCCTTTTTTTTGTTTATGGAAGGACTTTCTGGTTAATGCTAACTTAAACATGACTCTTCTGATGACTAGCTTTCTTGACCCTGTTTATGTTATACATAGTACTTAACCTCAGTGGTTGAATGTTTGTAGCACAAAAGGAAATAATTATTATTAATTTGGAAATAGGGTTAATGCCCCCATAAAGGGTGTATGGGGGTAAATAGAATCCTGAGAATCCTTTATGTAGTGGGTCCCCAATAGAAGTAGCTTGCTCAATCCTGTATAATACTTCTGAACTTTTTTTTTTTTTTTTTTTAAATTCCTAGACCTATAGCCGTTAGCTCACCATGTCTCAGGAAGAATCTCTGCAGCCACCTGGGAGAGGTGGTGTTGAGTAGCTCTGTAGGTTCCTTCTTCCACCCCAGTGCTCGCGTTACAGGTGAGGTTTTCAGCTGCATGTTAAAGCAGGAGTTGACTAAGGTAAAGACTTTGAACGGGGTTTGAGTCTGGAGGTGCTAGAAACAGATAATTAAAAGATACTAGGTCAGCTGCTTCTCCATACAACTGGAGTTTTTTTGCTTTCTGCAAAGGGACTTGCATTTGTCATGTCTATTAAATTAATTTAATTAAATTGAAGGAGCCCAAGGTTAGTATACTTATTTCTTAGGACATAGTATAGATGTATGTGTGTGTGTGTGTGTGTGTGTGTGTGTGTGTGTGTGTTGGGGATGAGGATTATATTTAAATTAGTTGGCATGTTGTTTTAGTAAGTTAGCAGGATTTCAGAGTAGTGTTGTTATATTATTAACTTGTGGGGATAGACTAAAATAAATTATGTTAACTAATTTTTCCCCCATCATTCCAGATGTGGAACACCTATAAAAATTTATAGTATAAAATATGTAATTATATAATAATAAAATAAAATAAAATAATTGAAATACAATAAGATAATGATACATAAGCTCTTAATTATGATTCTTGGTCTTTTTTTTATGTACCTGTGTCAATTTCATTGAAATCTGCAGAATTGAAAACTTGGGTCTTAATGGGTTAATACTTGGACATGAGCTCCTGTCATGTGATCAGTGCTATGGAAACTTTAACCCTGAAATTCATGTAAAATCCAGTCACCCACCAGTCCCACCAAAAGGAAAGGGGAATATTTACTGCATCCATGGGTTTAGGTTATAATTTATTTTCTTTTTGTGGTACTGTTTTAAAAAAGTGAGATAATGACAGGGCAGACTCTTAACTTCAGTCCAGTGCTAAACCAAACATGTATAAGCCCGAATAAGGCAAATCAGGCTGAGCTTGCTATATTATAGAAGTGAAGAAAAGTGATTTCAAAACTAGCTTCTTCCTCTAAAAGAGAAAAAGCAAATTGAACAATAATTGGCCTTGGATCCTCCTGAAGGGTGAGATTTCCAAGGTTGTGATTATTAGTTAAAGGAGATTTTGTTCCTGATGGCCATTATGTGTGGCTGGGCTTCCAAAGGTTTAGGACTCACAATATAGGGACTGCTACTATGAACCCTTCCTCTTTATTATCTTAAATGTTGGAAAAATGGTCTAGATTAGACTTCATGTCTGTTATATGTGGTTTTCTTTCTGTATGTCCAAGTAGTTTTCTTTAGTTAATCCCTAACCACCTTCATTCTGAAATTCTGCTCCAATGAAGGGATGTTTCTGGCTCTTTGGAAGGAGAACCAGATTGGGGCAGAGGAAGCAAAGTCTGTTCTAGTCTAGGAGCACTTAACTGACTGCCTATCCCTGCAGACATTGTGCTAGATACTATGGTGAGTAAGGACAAGTAAGGAAGGATTCCCACTCTTCAGGGGAAGCTCATAGACATATTAACAATAATTACAATTCTGTGTATCATGGTTATGAGGCTTCAGGCACTACTGGAACATCATAGCTGGGGAAGCTGGTCCTTGAGGTCAGTGTGGTAGAGGAGGTGATGGGGAGCACCAGGGAGGGATCCTGGAAGACCAGGATCTGCAAGGACTATAGGTGAGGAAAGAAGGATACTCAAGCCTAGAAGAGGAAAGAAGGATCAAGAAATAGGTAGTCAGGAGGCTTCCTGTTTCCAGTTGTGCTATGGCTGAGTAAGTCAAGGTGTCTCTCTTATATAAAATAGGAATAACAGCTGATATGGCAATTCTAGTTTGCATTTACACTTTCCTTAATACTTTATATTACTCATTCATTTATTCATTCCACATTCAATTCAGGTATTTTTGCACATCCACCATATACTAGAGGATAGTAGAAAATGAGATGTGTAAGTCCCCTCTGTCATGGAGCTTGCATTTGACCTGAAGTTCTTTTGAAATGCCTTCAAGTATGGCGGTATGTCTTTTGAGTTATTCAAGTTCAGGAACTTTTTCCTCAAAGTAGTCTCAGAGCTTTCAGGTCCGACAGCTTTTCCCTATAAGAGAAGGAGACAGCTGGGTTTCTCAAGTTCATCTTATAAACTTGCAATGTTTTACCAAGATTTACCTGTTGCTTGTAAAAAATAACCAAGAGCCAGACACAGTTGTGTCTTATCAGTAGTCCTGGTGGGCTTCTATCTCATTTTGGATATTCCTACTTTTGACTCAACTTGTATTTGAGTTTCTATGTTCAGTTTGTGGTTTGCTTCTTAGAAAAATCCAAATCTTGTTTGTGGAAAGTCAGATTTATTTAGAGGTCACGTTCTTGTGGCGGGGTGTTTCGTTCAAATCTTTTACTTATGTTCTTGTCAAAGTCACTCAGAGATATGAATGTGGTAGGAAGCATTCCAACCAGAAGAAGGTAGCTGCATTCTTTTGTAAAAACTATGTGGTTTTCATAATGATTCAAACAAGATAGATATGCCTAAAGTAAATGAGATAATCTGCCACTCCAACCTTACCCTTTGGTCTGATTAACCTCCCTTGGTTATCCAGTTGTTACTTCACCTTTCATCCTCATCCTCTGCCCATGTGAACCTAGAAAACTCTTATTTGTGTTTATTTATGTGTTGGGGTATATTTTCATATACTCATGTACATAGTCATGTGTGTGTGACTGCACTTGCCTGGGTCTCCTCTTGTTATGGAGAGGCTGTTCCTGAGGCTGCTGTTGCAGGTGACCTATTTGAAGCCAGAAACACCTGCATGGACTCTCCTCAGACTGGGGCACCATGGCATTACTCAATTAAGAGTTCTTGTCAGAGTGATATGAGTGTCTGGCTGTTCTGAAAGGGAATTAAGAAACAAGAGAGAGAAATCAATTACAGTAGATGGGGTAGAGAGAGAAGATGGGAGGAGAGGGGAGGGGAGGGGAGGGGAGGGGAGGGGGGATAGTAGAGGATAGGAAGGGCAGCAGAATACAACAGACACTAATATGGCAATATGTAAAAAAATGGATGTGGAACTGATGTGAATCTGCAATATGTATACGGGGTAAAAATGGGAGTTCATAATCCACGTGAATCAAATGTATGAAATATGATATGTCAAGAGCTTTGTAATGTTTTGAACAACTAATAATAATAATAAAAATATGCTATTGGTCAAAAAAAAAGAAAACTAATTCCAGCTGTATGATAATCAAGATGACAAATATCCCAGAGAAGGTTACTTCCACAAGGTCTCTGCTGCATCTGGATCTCAGGTGAGGGGAGCAGGGGAATGTCAGAGCACATGTTTGGTATCTGTGAGCCTTTCGTTAGGTAGAAAACAAGGCATGAATGGAAGGCCCATGGACCACTTCTGGAGCACAGAAGATAGATGGAGTCATTCCTTATAGGCAGGTTTCATTGTGAGAGTATCAAAGGAAGACCCCACCCCTTAGAAGTCTGTAATCAGCAGCTGACAAAGATGGCCTGTTCTTATGCAACTGAAACAATTGCTTTCGGTAAAAGGGTTGCCTTGCTTTCTTCGACTATATGATTCATTGCGGGAAGGATTATTGTAATGTCAAGAAAATGAGGTACTCATTCTGTCCTCACTATTTATTGTTGTTCCACAGAGAACTGCTTGCTTTACTTTCTGAGTAGACACAGAGATGTAAAGGTTCCAAGGCCAGGGCACGATGACTGACTTTTCTAAATCCAGCAGGGTCTGTTCTCTAGTTACTTCATCTGAAATCCTTTCAATGCAGTTTCATGCGACTGAAATCTTGGAATACTTCTGTGTCCTCCTGCTTGACTGAGAACACTGAAAAGAAAACAACCAAAAAAGCTTGGGTCCTGCTTTCGGGTAGCTTATAAACATGGAGAGACATGGACACAAATGACTAAGATCAAGCAGTGATAAATAATGTAAACCAAGGTTTAAACAAAACTGTCTGCATCTATATGGGGATGGATGAAAAGGGTAAGTCTGCCTTGGGGAAGAAGAATGATTTACATTGGAACAGGACACTGGCTTTAGGGGGTTGGAGAAGTTCATTACATGCCAGAGTAATAAAGAGGGCCCAGAGTGTGCACGTGAGTGAGGAAGAGTGCTTGCAATTTGTTTCTGGCAGAGAGTGATGGTGCATTGGGGACAATCTTGAAGGCTGTGGAGGGAGGGTGCTAGAGGCTGTTGGGAACAAAAAAGGGCATGTTAATGCCATTAACAGATGGGACATAGGGATATGAAGATTGTTGCAGGGAAGATTGCTAGTTTTAGACATGTTTAACATCTAGGCAGAGATGTTCAGCTAATAGCTGCAAATTGGAGTTTGAAGCTTAGCTGAGAGGTCAGAGCTTGCAGTGATCAGTAATAATTGTAATATTTTGAACAATTTTTATGTATAAAGGCCAGTGAAATTTATGTGATAAGCTGGAGAGAACTTTTGAAAGTGAATGAGAAACTCAGCATTTTATCAAGACTCAGATTCTTTAGTGTTTTTTTTTCTTGTTTGTTTTTAGCAGATGGTTTGGTTTTGTAAGCATTCACTGAACATCCACAATGGCTTTTGATAAGGAGGTTCTGGGATGATATGAAGGAAATGGTGCACATTTCAGCATATGTTCTTTGGGATGAACAGAAATCCCTGAAACAATCCATTCCAGCTACTGTTCTCTGAAAAATACCTTTAGCATTATTGGGAGATTGGTGATGATTTGGGAACTAAAGAGAGTTTCAAATTAGCTTTAATTTACTATAAGACAATAGCAATGTGTGTCATACTGCTGTCATAACTACAAAAAAAACACAAATAGATTTCTCAGAACAACTTTGGAAATCCCAGTATCCTAAAGACCACACTTTGAGAAACTCTAATAAGGTTCTTAAAGTCTGGTCAAATCATTTTAAGTTTTCATTGCCAGATTAAGGTAAAAAGTAGACTGCAATATAACTTTGCACTGTACCTGTATTTTTTAAAGCCTTTTCTAGTAAAGAATTTATTTAATTTCAGATAATTGTATTGGCATGCCTTCTTGCAGGTAAGATAGAACAAAGATAAATTTCTTCTTTTTTCTTTTTAAGCCATATGATTTTTTAAGATTATATTAATTTTTATTAATTGGCATATGTGTTCATTTTGGAAAATCCAGTATGTATAGGAGATTCATTTGTAATTTCACCACTCGTAATAGCTTCTTTATTCCATTTTGTGATAATTTCTTGCAATTTTTAACATTTGCTCTTAGTGAATATTTAATAGCATTCTACTTTGTTTCAAAAGTATGTACACATGTCATTAAAATCTTTCATTTTAAATTTCTAAAGACTGGATAATAATCTCAATACCTAATATTCACCTTATTTAACTACTCATTTCCTATCTCTGCTTGCTTCTTCTCAGTCTCTTTGGAGGACTAGTGCTCCTCTTCCTATCTTTAGGTGCTGGTGTTCCCAGGGAATATAGTTTCTAGGTCTTTGCCATCACCCATCCACTCTGCCTAGGATGTTCTTTCCCAGGTATCCAAATGCTTGTTCTTTTATCATTTTCATGTCTTAACTCAAAGGTCACCACCTTCTTGGTGAGGCCTTCTTTAACTCATGCATTTAAAATTGTGTGATGTTTCCTATTTATCCAGTTCACCTGACATTTTCATTGTTGTTCTTATTTTCTTCAGACCTTTCCTTAGATGAGGGCAAAGATTTTTGTTTTTAAATTCCTGTTTTCTGATTTTTTTTTTCCAAAGCTTAGTACATCACCTTGCATGTGGTGGAAATTCAAACTCTTTGGACAAAAATTAACAAACTTATTCATGATAAATATTTGGATAAATGGAAAAATATATTTACCTTATATTGAACATATTAGAATAAGAGACAAGGTTGACTTCATGAGATTTACAGTCCAGTGAAGGCAACAGACTTTGAGCAACTACCTCATGTGACTGACATTAGAAGAAATGGGCATCCTGGAGGAGTCTAGAAAGCCCAAAACCTTGTCTAGGAGGGTAGGAAAGTGTCTGAGACTTAAAGGGCGAACAGCATTAGTTAAGTGAAACTGGGGGGAAGGGAAATGGAGGAGGTGGGAGTTGCTGATAAAGAAAAAGAAGGTGCACACACCTGTAATCCCAGCTATTTGGGAGGCTGAGGCATGAGGATGGTAAGTTTGAGGCCAGCCTGGGCAACTTAGCAAGACCCTGTCTCAAAATAAAACAGGCTGGGAATGTAGCTCAGTGGTAGAGCACTTGTGTAGCATGCATGAGGCCATGGGTTCAGTCCCTGATACTACCCCACAAGGAAAAAAAGAAAAAAAAAAAAAAGAGATGGCTTTGGCATTTTTGAGGAAGAGTGCTTAATTTTTAATAATTTTGAAATAATTAGCATTTTATTTTTAATTATGAGTCAGGCATTGTTGAGAAAGGATTTTTCTATCTGAAAGTGGTCATTTTTAAAAGTGGAAATAGCTTAAATTTTATGTTATATGCTAATAATATTCACTAATTTTTTTTTGTGTGTGGCTTGGGGGTTGATAACTGTAAAATTTAAAACAGTAGAGAGAAAGTAAATTTTCTTGTTTGTACTTGCCTTCATAGGGAGGTATAAACCTGCTAGTGATTCAATATAATGTAGCTGAAGATTGCTTGATTATTGGTGCTTATTCATGTAAACTTTGGTATTATTTGTTTAGTTTATTCTGGTAAGTGAACATGGCTTTTTATTTCTTGTGAACTAATGGTTTCTGTTTCCTTACTGCTTGAAAAGAGCCTGGTTTTCTATAGGTGACAAGTACAATACATGTGTATTAGTTCAGTGAATATAATAATATTATTTACACACTCTCTATGCCCCATTTATCTTCTCAAATTGTTATAGACCAATAATAGTCCTTTAATGTGCCTCTACAAGTGGGCTTCTTACAATTTCTTTCTTTTTTTTTATAGGGTTGGAATCAAATGTCAATTTCTTTATAACAATTTCTATGTGTTAAATAGCAATATGAAATATATATTCCAGTTAGTTCTTTGTTATTTTTTATCAATATAAAATAGCCCATTCTTTTTTTTTTTGCTATTAATGTTACCAATTTTCTTTTTCTTTGTCTAAAATGACTTCATTTATTCTGATTTTAAACTTTTGGTGTCATTTTGTTTCATATATTTCTCTATAAGCAACAATCACTTGGATTTTGTTTTGAGGTTCCTCTTAAGAGGGAAACATTACTTTTATACTTATTATTATAAATGATAACATTTAATGTTAATTCTTTAAGTTTTGTTTGTTTTGAAAGGTGCTGCAGCTTCTGTGAAGAACTCAGGCTTGTCAGGCAGTGCCCTATTTTAAGTCTCTTTCTATCAGTACTCAGCTGCATGGCCTTAAATAGAGCACATAATGCCTCTAGGCTTATAGTCCTTATTTATTCAGAAATGACATACACAAATCTTCATTTAATGTTTTTCAAATGCCTGTTACATTGAATGCATTAGCTACATTGTTGTTATCATTGTTGATTGGCTGAGTCATACAAAATAACAGATATTTGAATACTCTTATCCTGTAAAAATGGCAATTTCATATGGTTCAATCCAATATTATGCTTCTCGGTCATTTATCTTTTTCTGTGAATTATTTGTTTCATACATCTATAGTATTGTGAAATGGCCAAATCTAGTTTTTAGTTTTAAATGTAATTGCCTACATTTTCCAATTGCATTCATAAAAATGTTTCTGATTCCCAAAGTCGAACATTAAATAAGTTTTGATCCTATTCCTGTGCAATAAAATAATTTAGTGTGCCTTTACTTTTATTGTTCCTTCTTTCTCTGTATATATTTATATAATGTGTGACTTTTAAGTGTAAACTTTTTGTAGTCTGTTTTGTAATCAAATCTGTGCTTGGGCCCACTTAAGCCTCTTGCTTTGTTCTCAGAAGGTGCTTCTCCTTTAGTTGGGTGGTGGTGTTCTAATATTTATCTGGGCAATTGCATGTTCTGCATTCCTGAGTTGACATAGGGTTTTTTTTTTTTTAATGTGCATCAGAGCATCTATCTTGTTGAGTTCAAAAGGTGCTGTATGCCTCATGCATGTGGGCCAAGGATATCCTTCTTACCTATTATTTGCAGTGAATGTTTAGTGGAAATAGTGTCTTAATTTTGGCTCCCCCTTTTAAATTTCCCAGTGCTATTGCTAATTTTTGTGCACCTTTTTTAGCATTTAATGGAAAGTTGAGAGGAGTTGCATTGAGTAATTTTATTTGGTGATTTTCAAAGATTTTTGGCCATGACCCATAGTTAGAAATATTTGTATATATATGAATGAAACAACAGTTTCTTGCAGTCTACCATATACAGTAATTCCATTTTCTATTTTTTATATGTTTTCTATTTTTTCCCATTAGTCTATTTTCATTAAAAGAGTGCTATTCACACTCAGATATTTTGAAAACTCTGATCTAATCATAAATAATGCTTTGAAAGACACTGCTCTAGTCTGCTCCTGTGCTGTCTGGAGTTACGTTTATTCATTATTCAACATGTATTTATTATGTACAGTCTCAGTTTCTTGTTTTACTAGCAGGGTATAAAGTAGGACTTTCAATCCTATTCTCCATGTTCTCCCCCCCAAAAAATTAGTATGTCTTTAATTTTCTTGCTCTTCCCCAATTTCCATTATTTTTTAGTATATATTTTCACTTCATAACTTAAAAAGTTAAATGCAGTCATTTCTTAGTATTGGGGATTGGTTCCAGGAATGCCTCCACATCCTCTATCCTCTAGGGATACTAAAATCCATGGATGGTCAAGTTCATTATATGAAATGATATAGCATTTGCATATAACCTATAACTATTTTCCTGCATAGTTAAATCATCTATAGATTATTTACAATACCTAATAAGATGTAAATTCTAGGTAAATAGTTGTTATATTGTATTGTTGGGAATAATGACAAGGAAAAGTGTCTGTACACGTTCAGTAGAGACTCCATTTTTTTTTCTGAGTATTATTTGTCCACGACTGGTTGAATCTGTGATTACAGAGAGTTTTCTATCCAGACGTAAGGTTTCAGACGTAAGGTTTCTGTATTGTTTTGTCATCAAATCTGCAGCAGTGCTTTTTGTGTTACTATGATTGATTCTGGTGAGGGTGATGAGTAAAGTAGTCATTATCACATGGGGCACCAAGCATTGAATCTAGAGGGAAGGAGGATATTGACCAAATGATCACCCAGATGTATAAATTCAAGATGTGATGTTGCAAGGGAAAAGAGCATATGAGATTAAATGGGGAACCTCATCTGACTTTGGGGTGACTCAGGGTTTCCCTGGGGAAGTGACGTTTCATTAGGTCTGCAGAATGAGACGGATTAACTCTGTCAAGGGCTAAAATGGGATGTGTGTGTGGGATTGTTCAGTCATGGAAAAAATGAGTTAGGGAAGGAAAATACAGTGCTGGAAGAGAATGACAGGTAGAAGGCCATTTTTTTTTTCTTTTTGTTTGATGAATTGGCATTTTTTTTGACTTCCTGTTTGTAACTTTTTTCCCCCTTCTCACTTGGCAAAAGTCAAATGCGAACAGAAAAAAATTGGGGAGAGATGAATGTAGGTGTTTGTTGAAACAGTTTTGAGTAACAGCCATGTAGTATACTGCTAAATAACAGCACATATTGAAGGCTTGCTCTGTACTAGGAACTGCACAAAGCTGGGCTTGGTTATGTAGGACAAGTAGATTTGGTGGGTTAAAAAACACTATTTATGTAGGGTAGTTACCAATTTAGTAACCAATGCATAATTTGTAAGAAATTAGAACACTGAAGTTAAAAAATATATATATATATATATTTAATAGACCTGTATTTTATTTATTTATATGCGGTGCTGAGAATCGAACCCAGTGCCTCACATATGCCAGGCAAGTGCGCTACCACTGAGCCCCAGCCCCATGAAGTTAAGTTTTGATGAGTGAAGATCAGATGATTATGTCATAGCTTCTTTGTGAATTTTTAAAGTAATGGTAAGAATTATTGCGGTGCTGATTTCTATTTTTTAAATACCTTTTTTAAAAAGTTAATTTATGTATTACAGGAAAAATAAAAACATAAATAAAGAACAAAGTCGTCCATTCACAAGCAGCTTAGTTGGATGTGTCTCTCCAGGTTGTGAATATATGGACATACATCCCATTTTGTGTGACTAAGATAATTGTGTGTATTATGCTTTTCTGCACATCATGAATATTCACCAATTCAAATTCCCAAAGCTACATGAGAATTATTGATAACTAAGAATATACTGCACCAACTCAATCTGTTAAAAAATTGTAATCCTTTCTTGGGGACAAAAATTTCACTGAAGACAGAAATGGCAACAGGCCTCTAGGTAGTTATATTGGCAGAGTTACAACTAAAAATAATGCATTCCCTTAGTGCTCAATTTAAAATGAGACAAAGCAACAGAATACACCAAGCATGTTTCTAAAAAGGCTCATTATCAGATTTCTACTACTGAAATATTACCAAGTATCCATGTTCAAAATGAATTAAAGTATTCCTATGGTATAGCCATAAGATGCACACACACTAATGATTCATATCCAAATGTAAATCCTTGAGCACTTGCTCCCATTTCTCCCTGCATACTTCCTTCTGCTCCTCTTCTGCAGCCTGATGAACAAGTTCTGATAAACAATGCCCAGAGATAAAACAATTCCACTTCCAAGATGCATCTTTTCTATCAATTATAACAAAAAGATATTTACAAGTTGGCAAATTCACTAGCTCTACTTTTTATGATACCTCAGGATATGTAGAAAGGTTAGATGTTGTGAAATAAAGTGTGAACTTTGTGCACTATAACACAAGTGCTTTACCAAAAATGCATATATAGTTCTATGGTTGTAATTTAAAACTGTCTTCCAGATATGGTGGTACTAGCAAGGAGCACTTCCCCCCACCCTTCCTCTTCATCATTCCAGTGACTAAATTCAGGACTACCCCTACTTCCAAGAGGTGGATTACAAAGGTCATTCCCAGATGACCGTTCTTCCTAAAAACTAACAAAAGGATATTTATTTAGGGATTATTTTGCTACTTCTAACAAATTTTGGATATTAGAACTTATCCTTAAATACCCAGCATTATTAACTAAATATAGCACCTATAACAATGGCTAGACAGTCTGAACTAATCTAAGGGACACAGACTGCTTCTCTATGTCTACTTTCTCCTTCTCCTACCTACCACCCAGTGAACCTTCAACATACTCTCTAAGATATCAAGTTCAACAGTTTCATTCCCCTAAATGGCAACCGTTCCTATGTACTAACAAAAAGTACTTAAAGGGTATTACTTTAGCCCTTTACTTTTAAGTAAAGGGCTAAAGTAATACCCTTTAAAACACTAGATATTTCCAACAGGAACTTAAGTTTACAGCTATTCATACAATAGCACTGAACAGACTGCATACACTTACTTAACAAAGGCTAGCCTTTGAAGCAAAGAAACCTTTGTTTTTAAAGACTAGGATTTGAAAGTGTCTTCCAAACAAGAACATTCTGGCCTAGAGCCTTTCCCCTTCTCATTTCTAATCTACTCTACACAGGGGTCAGATATATGCATCTGTAAATCTTAGAGATGACTAACAATTTCACTTCCTAAGTGGTTTTAAGAACAGTCTTTCCTATGAATTCAACACATAGTGTACTCAGTGTGTTAGTTTACTAACTGTACTTTTGTTACACGCTGGCAACATCTTTAATATCTAGAAAGACTAGATGTACATTAGGACTCATTTGTCCTTTATACACACTATTTATACAACATAGTAAAACAAAACTCACAGATATAAGTGATAATGGTCAATCTTCCTTCACAGAAAATATATTTATATAAAGCTCTTTGCATTTTCTTTTCCTTCTTCCTCCCTTAATCAGCACAAATATAATATGTACTGCTCAGAGGAGTGTTTTGATCATACCAATTCCAAAAGATAGTTATTTCATTATGGAGTTTAACAAAAAGATATCTACAAGATGTTTTATTTACTATCTCTACTTTTTAATTTTTTTTTTTTTTAGTTGTTGACCTTTATTTTGTTTATATGCAGTGCCGGGTATCAAACCCAGTGCCTCACACATGCTAGATAAGTACTCTAACACTGAGTTACTGCCCCAGCCCTACTACCTCTACTTTTAACATACTTTGTGCATTTATAAGCACCTAGTCTTTCTTAAGTGGACTTAAATTTGTCTACTATGTAAATAGTAGTGTCGAGTAGTCAACTACACATGTGACAATGGTTATATCTGAAAGCGTCTTCTAAGTAGGATCATTCTGTCCTAGAATCCTTTATTTCTTCCATTTCTTTCTCCTATGTCACATGTGATATGGGCACATGTGTCTCTTGGATGTGATGCTACAATTTCACTTTCAAACGTCCTTTTCAGTAGACTGCCTTTCTATGAATTTTAATACAAAGTGTACAAAACGTGTTAGTTTACTAACTCTACTTTTGTCATACATTAGTGACTTCTTTACTATCTAGAGACTAGATATTAAAAATTAGGTCTTCTTTGTCCAGTGTACACACAATATATGCAGCATAGCACAGCATAGCAAAGTTAAATGAAATGCATGTTACAGGGCAATTGGTAAGCTGACATTTTCTTTCTTTTTTTTTTTTTTTTAAAGAGAGAGTGAGAGAGGAGAGAGAGAGAGAGAATTTTTAATATTTATTTTTTAGTTCTCGGCGGACACAACATCTTTGTTGGTATGTGGTGCTGAGGATCAAACCCGGGCCGCAAGCATGCCAGGCGAGCGCGCTACCGCTTGAGCCACATCCCCAGCCCTAGCTGACATTTTCTAACACACTCTAACAGAACACCTTTTGCAACTTATTTCCTCCCACCTTGCTCAACCCAATGAAAAAGTACAGACAATATTCTGTTCAGAGGTGGTTTAACATTTCCAAACACATTATTTCCCACCAGTTTTTAAAAGCTATTTACAAAAAGTTTTATTCTGTTACTTAAATATATAATATTCCACAGAAGAACCTGTCCACTATGCACACAGCACTGGTAAATAAATTTGCACATGTAGCAATGGTTATAATCTGTGATATCTCCTAATATGGCCATTCTGTCTTTGAACTTTTTCCTTCTCACTTCCTTCTCTCTACATTCAGACCAGTGGACAAGAACAAGCATATGTAACACTTACAGACAGTTGAACAAGTTCATATCCCAAAGTCATTTACAGAGGACAAGCCTTCCTATGAATTGCAACACAAAATGTTCAAAATGTGTTAATTTCATTACCTACTTGGTCATACACTGATAACCTCTTTAACATCTAAATACTAGATGTTGCAAAATTAGGACTCATTTGTCCATTATATACACTATATAAATAGCAAAACAAAATACACAAAACATATAGAAAACTGATGTCTGAAAATGTCCACTTATGAACACACCAACACATTACCTTTTGCAATCGCTTCCCTCTCACCTCATTGAACATGTACAGACAGTACTACACTGCTCACAGAGGTGGTTTAACAATTCCATTCCCCAAAGACAACATTTCCTATGAATTTTAGCAAAAACGATATTTACAAAGTGATATTTTACTACCTCTACATTTAACATACATCAGGCACTTCTAAAGATGTTTCAAGTAAGGACTCAATTTGTCCATTATGTACATGACAGTCTTGAATAAACTGCATACATGTAACACTAGTTCTAATTTGTGAAGCTCAGAAGACAATCCTTCCTAGGAATTTTAACACAAAACATACAAATTTTGTTTACTAATCCTACTTTTGACATACACTGGCAACCTAACATCTAGAAAGACTAGATATTGATTAGAACTTGTTTGTCCTTTATATACACTATGTGCACAGCAAAGTAAAACAAAATCCATAAACATAAGGAACAATCTTGCCTCATTTTAAGCACATTGGCATGATAGGCCAGAAAACCAGTTCACAATGTGTACTACTCCACAGGGGGGTTTGGCTATTGCCTCTCCAAAATATTTCATAAGAATTTTAACAAAAATAAATTTATAGAATGTGTCATGCTTTAACGTATATATCGGGCACTTTAGAACATCTAGAAAGTCTAGATAGTTCAACAAAAGTTCTTAGCATTGTCCACTGTCCATACACCAATGAGGAATAAGAGGCACACACAGAACAGTGGTTATAATACAACCAGTCTGGCACAGGCCCTCCTTCTTCTCACCATCAAAGTCTTCTCCATGGCCTCTGACCTACTGAACAAACATGGACAAGTGTCGGGCCTAGAGGTGGTCTAACAACTCCATTTCAAAGTCACTTCCAAAAACATTTCAGACTTTTTAAAAAAACGTGCATTTATAAGACGCTATTTCCTGACTCTACCCTACTGTTGAGGACCCCTTCACATTTAGAATGTCCAGACACAGCAAACGACTTAAAAGGTTGGGGGGAAATTTGAGGGCAGTTCTTTCATATTATATACACAAGTCTTCTAAAAACGGCCAGTGAACCTTCCAAAGGACGGCGAGCATTTTCCCATTGGTCAAGAGTGGTGTGTTCCTCTGCTGGTTCTCCGGTGGAAGGAACACCAATCGCCAAGGGCGGCTATCAGGGCCCTCGCTCACCTTACAGGTCAGCTAAGGCCTTTGTTTTTAAGAATTATAAAACAAGTTTCCTTTGGTTGCCCTCCACGTGCAAGGTGAGGTCTCATTGGTCGAGGCGTGGTCTCGCGGGACTAGGCGTGGTCTCACGGGACTAGGCGTGGTCTCTGAAATCAGCTCCTATGCGCACCGAGGTCTCTAATCTCGGGGCTCTCAGTCTTAGGTGTGGTGATTTCCACCATCCTCCAGCCTTTTTGGGCCCTTGAAGCCTCCAGTGGCCGCCTTTCTTCTCACCGCCAAGTCCTCAGCACTGCTTGGGCTGGGATGGGCAGGATTGAGCCTGGAGACTCAGCAGCCGGCGAGGGTCCAGGTCCGGAGTCTGACAGGTCACTACCGCCATCAGGTCACCCAGGCGGAGAGGCTCACAGGTCCTTCATAGCCTAGGCCAGCCAGCAGGGTAGTCGGGGTTGGTGGGGGACAGGACTTAGGGTGTGTGTAGGGAGGAGACTGCCAGCCCACCCTCCGGCCTGTTCCTAGGCCCCTGGTTTACCTGCTGACCTGGGGCCAGGGGACCCAGAGGGCCTGGGGAGCAGGCCCTGCCCCATTTGCCAGCCCCATTCTCTGCCAGAGCTCTTTTTTCATTTGTATGTTTGCCACGGTAAAATTTTAGGGTTCATTTGTCCCCAGCTTTTTAAAAAGATATGTACAAGGTTTTTAAAAATATTGTAAATTGGAAATCCACGGGAAGGTGTTGAGGCTGAGACAGGAAGCCATGATTCAAGTGCCAATTTTCTTACTGCTGCCCATGTGGCCTTCGAGAGCACATGACCTTTCCGGGCCTTAAAGTTCCTCTTAAATTAACAGTATTTGGAATCAGTTTGAATCAATCATTCTCCAGTTTTATTGTTCAGTGGGTCTATGCTTTTTATACTCAACTTTGTTCTGGCCTTTTAATCTTAAAGACTTTACTCCATGTCATCCAAGAAGCTCAAACTCAAGTTGGGAGAACTCCCTGTCTTTGCATCCTTTTGTGTTTTTGTAAGGTAAGGCTCAGGTGGCACGAATAGCTTCAAAACACGGAAGGATGGACAAAGATTAGAATCTTCTTGAGCAAATATTTAAGACTTTGGCATCAGAGTTTATAATGTGACCACACTCAAATTTCAATTTTTTAAAAAACTCTCAGGAAAAAAAAATCATCCTTAGATTTATCTGCTAGATGCTTGCTTTTGAGAAATGTGAGGTATCTAAGTTATGTATAATCCATATTTTGTAAAAACTACACTGAACAGTGGGTGATGTTATTTCAAAGAGATTTAAAGAGCTAAAGAGTCATGTGGAGGACAAAGTCAGTTTTAATGACTATTCCAAGCTTACGTGATCTTTTCTAAGGAACGGGGTTCATATGGAAGGGAATAAAAGGTTTCTGGAAACCACACTTTTCTTTTTTCTCTAGCCAGATTTACTGAGGTGTAATTGACAACTATATTGAAGTACAATTGTATTTATTAAAAGTGTACAACATGCTGCTTGTATATACGAATATATCATGGAATGGTTGTCATAGTTGATCAGGCTAGTTAAATATCCATCTGCTCACATAATTACCAATTTGCGCATGATAAGAACACTAAAGCAAATTTTAAGTGTACTGCACAGAATGTTTAACTTTAGACACCATACTATACATTAGAACTCCAGAACTTTTTATAACTGAAAGCGCATACTCTTTGACCAACATCTCTCCATTTCCCTCACCGACTAAGCTTTCTTACCATTATTTTAAATCATTTGATTCAAATACATTTAAACATTTCTGTCTTTCAAAATATTGAGTCTTTCAAGTTCACTTATTGTATTATGAATAGCTTATTACATTTGCTATAATTTTTTGTTTAGAAATTGAGAGGAAAAATAATACGCATACCTTTTCTTTTTGAAATCTGATTCCTCATTCATAATAATTATTTATTCAGGAAGTCCAGGTGACTGTGGGGATTTTATTTAGTGTGTTTTGGTGCTGATTCATCAGTTAATATTCCTTTTTAGCTGTTGAATATCTTCTCCTTAGGCTGATTGCAGTATGGAAACTGACCAGGACTCCAGGCCCCTTATCTGGGACAAGGTTGGGGCAGGTCACACAGGCTATGTTTAGGATCAAGGGTAGGTCCAGGCAGCTCATAGGCATGGGTGTTGCTCAGGGCTAATACTAGAATAGGTTGTGTTACAGGGAAGGGGGTTATGGGGTGGGGGGTTAAGACATACAGAACCTGGAAGAGGCATAGAGCATTCCTGTACTGCCTAGGATTCTAAGAAAGGCAATCCAGAGAGGACCAAGAGAGAGATGTAGAAGACAAAAGTTGAAAGCTCCATGGAGAATTTTTATTTTTTAGATTTGGAAGCATGAGTTGAACTTCTCAACTTATTCAAGGGAATCTCAACACTCAAGCAGGACTTTGCCTCTGGGAACTTGGGAATGGACCAGCTCCCACTCCTGCCTGTGTCTTCTTCTCTCTTCTTCCCATTTAGTGTCAAAGTAACTCAGTAAAAATGTTTCATTGACCATTTGAATTGAGGGCCAAAAATTACAAATTCTTACCTGATTCAAGGATCAGGAACCTTGTTGAATACCATTTCTCTAGGAGTAAGAATCTGCCCAGGTTTCATGTTTAAATATGTTATATACAAGAGAATCATTATAAAACATGTAGTCCTTGTTATGTGCTGAATTGTGTGCCCCCAATATTTATATGTTGAAAGCCTAGCCTATATGTGTTTGTGTTTGGGTATAGGGTTTTTAGGAGGTTATTAACATTAAGTGGGGTCATAAGAGTAGGGCCCTAATTTGGTAATTGATAGTTTTATAAGAAGAAGGAGCTGTCTCTATATTTGTGTACTAAAAGACTGTGTGAGCACACAGTAAGAGACCTGCTACCTGCAAGCCAGGAGGAGTCCTCACCAGAAACCTGCCATGCTGGCATCCCTGACCTTGAATTTTCAGTCACTAGAACTATGTATATTAAGTAGTTTGTTATGGCAGTCTAAGCTGATTAATACCATGTTTTATTAATTTTGATTGGAAAGAAGTGCATTAATTCTGGCCAGTGGCTGTCATGGCAGATGCTTATGGCTTATTTTGGGATTATTCTGATATATGGGGAACGCATAAGATCACTTACCTGCCTGTCTCTTCTTCTTTCTTCATTCCATTTGGTGTCAAAATAACTCAGTAAAAATGTTTCATTAAAAACATTTAAAATATGAAACTGTTTAACTTCTTTGAAAATATTTTATGTGAAATGCTGCTTAATACAAAAATCTTTTGAAACCATATTATGACAACATTTAAATAAACCCATTCATATTTGCAGTTCATTAGTGAATAAATTTTTCATTTAATGTTGGTTTTATAGCCTGTTTCCATTATGGTCTGCTTCTTCCTAGAGGTAACATATATTTTTGTTTCTGTAGGTCATTTTTTAAAACCCACTGTTGTATATGTCAATTTCTGAATTATATATTTAATACCCTTATAATCCATTAAGTTGTTAAACTGTTCAATCATTGTCCTATTTTTGGACATTGAGTTTTATTTTCCCTTTCCTTAATATCTTAAAAATTGCATCCCACAGCTTTCCATGCAATTTTCCTTTTTTATTGGTATATATTAATTATGCAGCATAGTGGGGTTTATTGTGGCACATTTATATGTGCATATAATATATTTTGACCAATTTCACTCCTCATTACCTTCCCTTCCTCTATTCTTTCCCCTTCTTCTATACTAATAATCTCCCTTCTACATTCATCATGTTTCCCCCTGCATGTCATTTTCTAAGACTAAGAATGAAATCACCAATTTGAGAGTAATATCATTTGGTTTTTAACTAGAATTATATATAATTTTTTTTTGCTGTGCTTAGAATTAAACTTTGGTCCCTGTGCTTGTCAGATCAGCATCAAGATTCTTAGAAAAGTAACATATGATCATTGTAGAAAATGAAAATATAAAGAAAAAAAAACAACTATCACCTAGAGATAGCCTTTGTCAAGTTTATGGGATATTTAAAAAAAATTTGTGTACATTTTATGTAGTTGAAATCCTAATTCTACTTGAAGGCAATCTTAATTCCACTCACTGCCTTGCTAAACTGAACACCTTTGTGTACAAGACATTTTCTGTATTTCAGGTGATTCTGTAGAGCAGGTCCCTGGTAACAGAATTTGCTGCTTCAAACTGCATAATTATTTTTTACAGCTTGTGATGGAAATAATGAAATTGATTTCTAAAATAATGATAACACTTTATTTCATACAGAGAGTTTGAGAAAAATTGAAGATAGAAATTAGTATGAGTGAAAAGTAGATTTGTAGAAAGTAGAAACTGACTGGAGCAACAGAAAAGTTTAATAATGATCAGTCCTGTATGACACTGAGCAGGGTTTTTAGACCTCCCTGGTAGATGGTCTCTGCTGTGTGAGATCCTCTACTCACCAAGTTTTGCATCCTGAGAACATCATCTCAAGCCTCCTTAGGTCTTGTGACCTTTGAATGTACTGCCTTTAATATGCCATGAAAAGTTTGGTTTTTAGCTGCATTTATTTATCAGCAGACTTTTTCTGGTGGTATGCTTCCTGAAATAATGGGTCAATTACTAGACAATGGAGCAAGTACCCTAATGATGGATAGCAAAGAATTAACACTGCAAGTATATTTATATCTGTTCTTGATAGTGTGTCTTCATATTAGTCCCATAAACTTTATTTTCTTCCGGATGTCATTAGTGTTGCATCCAGGGAGGGACCACGTCAGTGCTTTGGAGAAATAAAAACTTCCTTAAGGGGTAATCCATCATTTTACCCTTTACTAGGGGTGGTCATGTAATATACTTAAATTTGACATCCAAATAATGAGCACTTGGGCCGGGGATGTGGCTCAAGCGGTAGCGCGCTCGCCTGGCATACGTGGGGCCCGGGTTCGATCCTCAGCACCACATACCAACAAAGATGTTGTGTCCGCCGAGAACTAAAAAATAAATATTAAAAATTCTCTCTCTCTCTCTCTCTCTCTCTCTCTCTCTCCCCTCTCTCACTCTCTCTTTTTAAAAAAACAAAACAAAAAAAAAAAAACAAATAATGAGCACTTATTAGATCCTAGACCCTGGAGATACAAGGATGAGTAAGATGGAGCTCTTTCTTTAAAGATCCAACACTAGGAGTGAGGACTAAATGAAAGTACTACTCTGTACATGTAGTGTTAAAAATTAGGTGTAAAGAATGGGAAGTTATACTCCATGTATGTATAGTATGTTAAAACATACTCTACTGTCATGTATATCTAAAAGGAACAAATAAAAAAAAGAAAAAGTTAGTTAGAAGTTAGTTAGATGTGTATTTTTTCTACTGAATGTAATGAAATTTAATAATCCCAAGAAGGAAATGAAGAAAGAGGAAGTGAGGGTGAATTTAAGCAAAGATCAAGACTGTGTGTCCACCTTAGGATCCTAGCCATGTATTAGAAAAGAGTCAAACATTTTGTTATCCTTTAAAGTAGCTGATGTGAAGAGTCTATTGTGTGATCCAGAGAGCCCATGAGGGTAAGGACTAAACAGGAGGCATGACAGTGCTGGGAGGAGATGGTTTTTTTTTTTTTTTTCAATCAAATGTCTTCAAACATTAGATATTTTCCAGTAGTAATCAGTGACTCCAAACAACCTTACAGTGAATGTAACAGTAGAGTTAAAAAAAAAAAAAAGTAGAGTTGTTTAGTATAGTTCATGGCATAATGCCAAAGCTTATCTCAGAATAGCAGTCCTGAGAGCCAAAGCAAGACAGTTCAGACAAGTAGTTCTCTGCTGACTCTGTTTAAGCAGAGACATTCCACATTCCTTGTAGAATGATGGCCAGATACCTTTCAGGATATTGCCCAGGAATACTACTTCACCCAAAAGAATATTTTTGCTAATTACTGAGTAGCAGTGAGTTCAGGGTTATATAACTTGAAACTGCATCCTTTCTTTGTTGTCAGATTAAGTGTGCGTCTATATGCTTCAAGTGTCAGTTCCACTGAGGGTAGCAGGAACCAGGATCAGCAATGACCACAGGTATTTGGGTTAAAGGAGTAACTGCAGGCATATTTAGGTATCTTACTTCAAAGGGTAGAAGGAAGATAAATGAAGACCCTAACGTTTTTATGCCTTTGGCCGGAGTTTGCAAAATTGTCTATGTGCTAAATAAATTTGGCTTTGTATACATTTTATTTGTTCCAGTCAAGGTTTTTAAAAGATAACAAGAGAGAGGCAGGTATTATGATTAGCCATAGTGCAAGCATAGTTTCTATATCACACAAGTTTAAGATCTGTTTTCACAAGACACTTTATGTATTTGTGATACCTGGTTAATCCCTGTGGGTATCTGTGACACCTTCCTGTGTGTGGCCACAGTATATAATGAAAAGAATGTGTACGTTTCTCTTAGAGGCAGCAAAGAAAAGGCAGTGATGAATCTGGGTGGGGAGAAGAGTCATAAAGGCTTCATTGAGAGGTAATTCTCAGGCTGGAGCTGAAAGAATGAGTAGGTGTTTCCTGGGCACAGAATTTGGACATGGGAGGGTATCCAGGAAGAGGTGAATACATGTGCAGAGATAATCATGCGGATCAGAATTACACGTCAGGGAGTTCTGAGTAAATCCAGGGTGCTGCGGTGGAAGCAGGATGTACTGGAGGTGTGCTGTTCTTGAGGAGGGTGTATTCGAAGCAACAGAAGCAATGAAGAATTTACAGCAGATCATTGCCATGCTAGGGTTCTGTTTTAGGAAGACTATTTTCCATAAAGCCAAGAGAAATGGTTGCAGGTGAAAAGGCCTAGAAAATCTTTTTCTTTTTTTAAGTTATTTATAAAAACATTTTTTTCCTCTAAGTGGTTTTCTAAGTATAAAAATTTATATTATCTTTTTTTAGAATACTTGCATAAAGTTAAAGAGAAGATATAGCAATGAAGAGAAAGGTGAAATGTCAGTTCTTTGAAATTGTTTTTGCTTATAAAAGTGATAAATGCTTAAGCCCAGTATCCCAGAAAAATTCAGCCAATTGAAAAAATTATCCACAGTTATATTTTGACAGATATCTACAACAGTTTTTCCCAGTTAAATATGTTTGCTTTTAAATCCAAAATTAAATAGCTTCCAACAATTTGTTATCATTTTTCTTTGTATTGCAAGTCAGGAATTAAAGAAGGACTCTTCTGGTACCACCCAGTGGTCCTTAATTACTAGGTGGACTCCATTGAAATAATGAGGGGACATGGATTTTTATAGCCTTTTCTGCATCTATTGAGATGATGTTGGGGTTTTTTTTGTTAATTTTCATTGACAAATTATAAATGCATGGGCTGGGGATGTGGCTCAATTGATAACGCACTCACCTGGCAAGCACGGGGCACTGGGTTCGATCCTCAGCACCACATAAAAATAAAAAAATAAAGATGTTGTGTCCACTGAAAACTGAAAAATAAATATTAAAAATAATTCTCTCTTTCTCTCTCCTCTCTCTCTCTTAAAAAATTATAAATGCATGCATTTGTAGGGTACAGTGTGGTGTTTTGATGTATATGTATACAATTTGAAATGATTAAATCAAGCCAATTAACATCTATACCTGACTTACCTGAGACATTTTAAATTCTCTCTAATTTTGAAATATATAATACATGTTGTTATTGACTATAGCCACCCTGCTGTGTGGTAGATCTGAAAACCTATTCCTCCTGTCCATCTGAAACTTGATATGCTTTGATCAACAACTCCCCATTCCCTCCCTTCCTAATCTCCAGCTTCCTGTAAACACCATTCTATGGTCCACCTCATGGGTTCAGGGTTTTTAGATTCCACCTGTAAGGGGAATCATGCAGTGCTGGAATATCTTAAGAGATATTATTAGGGCCTGAATTAAGGCAGTGAGAATGGGTTTGGAGGGAAGAAAGCAGAGATGAAAGTTATTTAGAAGGAAGAATTGATATACTTTAGCATTGGATAGATAAGGTAGGTGGGGGAGAGGGAAGAGTAATGTGAGTACATGGTGTGACAGGACATGGAAAGTGTTTTAGTTTGCTAGAGCTGCTACAAAGTTCTACAGATGGGGTGGTTTAAATAACAGTGTATTTTCTTAAAGTTCTAGGGTTTGGAAGATCAGGGTATGGGGAGAGTTGAAGAAACCAATCCTGAGGCCTCTCTCCTTGCCATATAGGTGACCGTCTTTTCCCTGTGTCTTCACATGGTCTTCCCTCCATACATGTCTGGTTCCAAATTTCTCATCATCAGGACCCCAGCTATATTGGATTAGGGTTCACCCTAAAGACTCATTTTAACTTAATTACCACTTTAAAGCTAATTAAGTCCAAAGATGTCACATTTGAGGTATCAGGAGTTAGGGCTTGAACATAAGAATTTCTGAGGGATATAGTTCAGCCTATGGTAGGAAAGATGAAGAATCTGATACACATTGAGTTTGAAGTGCCTGGGGATATACAGGGAGATGATTCTAGAATGCATTTAGATATGTGAGAACATAGCACAGGAAAGAGCTCCAGATTTGGTATTTAAAACCGTAGGAGTGGTTGTCTTGGCCAGTACTAGCCAACCTTAGCTTATTTTATGATTGGGGGTGGGGTTGGCTTTTGAAACATAATATGTGCAGGGTTTGCACTTCAGACCATTTGCCCCAGTCATTGAGAGACAGGCCAGGCCAGCCACTTGGTGATTCTAATGTGCTTCCAAGGTTGATAGGACTTGTCTGTATTGACTACAGTGTGTAAACTATTCAAGGAATCTGTAAGATTCAAGTGGTGGGTTGTGGGAGAGAGAAGGAGCAAGAGTGAGCTTTGAGTGAGCTTTACCTGACATCCACTGCCTTCTCCATGATGGACATTTCAAGAGGGGCAATGTGAGGAATGGAAAAGAGTGGAGGGAAATGACAGCATTAGGACTGGGGATGTAGCTCAGAGGTAGAGTGTTTACCTAGTGTGCTCAAGGCCCTGGGTTTGATCTCCAGCACCCAAACAAACAAGCACTAGCATGATAGAAATTAATGGCTGCTATTGTGGACTCAGCTGAGTTTGAATGCATTTCTTGATAGTGACAGCTTTTCCTTGCCTTAAAGTTTTCTCTGTAGAGCCTTTGGAGGCTGTGAGTGGGAACAAAACAGGCAGATTGGCATTTAATTGGGATGGTGTTATCAAAAGGCAGATATAGGTTGGGCATTGTTAGAACAGAGGTTGGATAGGGTGAGGAACAGGGAGACACTGTATGGGTGGGAGGCTGCATAATTTGTGTCCAAGGGCAGATATAGTGTATGTGAGTGCAAACAGCTGTACGGAAGTTTATTTCTAGTTAGGGGGATTCTGAAGTGTCATGGGACAATTCTGGGTGATGAGGGGCTAAGTTGAATAGTCAGTTCAGGAAATAACTGAGAAGATAGACTGTGGGATATGTTGAAATTGCCCTTAGTAGTGACTTGCTTGATAGCTGAGTTTTTTTTTTTTTTTTGGAGGGGGGAATGAGAGGTAGAGAAGATTTATTAGATAACTCTGGAGGTCCGTTCCGATAAAATGTTGTCTTGTTATCTTTTGGGTCACTGCTGTTCCCTCCCCTGCAATACTTTTTTTTTTTTTTAAATCAGAAGAAGAGAGCAATCTGAAAATAACCATGTGACAATCCCATTTTTATTGATCCTCTTGTAATTGTAAATGTTTGACAGATTATGGCCGCTCTAAATGCCTTGGGAATCCATTAATGCATGTTTCATAGAGTTCAACCAGGGTCAAGGAGTACATTGGTCAGAAAATGCTTTTCTCTTACTGTCTCTACCACACAGCTGCCTTCTGAGGCCATAATAGGCAATTAGGACAGGAAGGAAAGGAGTTGCTTAAGTTCTTTTTAAGGTAACATTAATTGGATTCATCTTTTACCACATGGTGAGGGTCATGGTTGTTCCATGTACCATTTTGGGTTTGGCATTTAACCACTTTATTGTGGATTGGTTGATCATGGGCTTTTTTGGATTTAGTTTTGTGGCAGGATGTTTTGTCTGCAGTTTGTATTGTATTTGGAACTGGAATGAAATATAGTTTTTAAAACTAGGACCCCAAACAAAAGAAAGGATTGTATGAGCACACTTTGCATTTGTATTAGAGTGTGTTCTTGTATGAGGGAATAACTAATTCTTACCCTGGAATGGAAAAAAAAAATGTCGCTTCAATTTTTTGTTCTCATTGCAACAAATGCAGATATCAACTACTTGATTTTGAGTTTGCTTATTTGGAGAGATTGTTTTCTAAGTCACAAAAAGTTTAGTCTTGACATAAAAATATTTGAAAATTGAACTGTAAGAATAATGCTCTAGAATTTTCATAAAGCTACGCCAAACCCATTGTTGAGCCTTATACAGTTACAGGAATTCCCCTTTCTGTTGCTTGTGGTTTCCTTCCATCTTCCTCTCTCCTCTTTCTTCTCTTTTGTCAGATTCCTCCATATGAATTAGTATCTAAGTTTTTAATCACTTGCCTCAAAGCAAGTGAATAATCACTTGAGGTGATTCATTTCCCCAAACGCTGCCCCATCTAATACTGCCCTTCTCATCCTACTACATCCCAGGTATTGTCCTCTTCTTGAACGGACAAGTTTGAACTGGAATGAAAAGATATGATGACCAGTGCTTTGTTCTAATCCCAGCTGTTCCATCAATTGTAGTCATTGGATTGTTCTGGTCACTTCCTTTCTGCTTTATGAACTGGCAGGAGGTTGAGTGTATTTGTGTCTGTTAAGGCAATAATAATTTGGCAAGCATGGGGTATTGGTTCTTTCCCTTTACTGTGCATCAGAATCACCAGAGAGATGTGTACTTAAAATGATGAGTTGTGTCTGCTTATTCAGCTTCTGATTCAAGTAATCTTGGGAAGGATCCAGGATAATGCTGTTATTTTTTATTTAAGAGTACTGGAGATTGTACCCAAGTCTTGCACATGCCAGGTGAGAGCTCCACCACTGAGCTATATCCCCAGCTCTTTTTGTATTTTTTGTTTTGAGAAAGCGTCTCACTGAGTTGCTGAGGCTGGCCTCAAATTTTCGATCCCCCCACCTCACCCTCTCAAGTAGTTGGGATTACACAGAACAAAACATATTCAGTAAACTACTGGTGTGTCATATTTTTTTTTTTTTAGAAAGAATGGGAATTTCAGTTTTGATATTTGTTTTCATCTCATGTTAATAGCATTTTACAAAGTTGGAACCTTTTGAAAAAATTGTTGCTTCAAAGATTAGACTTTACTTTGTTATAATATGTTCTCTAACCTCTTTATATCTGGAAACTAAGAGTGAATGAGGCATTCATTTTATATTTCGTTTTAGGTTCCATCCTTTATGAATAGAATGGATAAACTTAGTGTTCTCCTCAACTATTGGAAAAAAGTTGGAAAGGATCTGTGAAGTAGGAACTTTGACAAAGAGGAACGAAAGAGTTAACATCTATGCCTTCATTGGCCTGCTGAACCTTGACATGTTTGATGGATTCATTTTGGTTACAGAAGAGCAGCTGGGTCCCCTTGATGGGCTATTCAGTTGGGATTGTTTGAACTAGAGAGGGAGTTTGTAGCACATGACCTGCCCAAGGACTTCATGGCTAGCCTTGGAAGGTAGTAAGCTTCCTGTTATTGAAATGATATGCCAGATACTCCAGAACTGAGATTCTGCAGGGATTAAAGCATTGGATAAGAAGTAAAACTGGATGACCTCAGAAGTTTCCTTCCAATTATGAAATGCTATAAACTTGATGAACATGATATGTAGTTTTAGGACACTATAAGAATCCAAGGCTTAACTAAAACTAGTGAAACTGTAGACAGTCTATTGATTATTAAAATCAAACACAGATGCACACCCACCACATACATGTATACACACAAATGATAAATGCCAGGATAGTTTTTGATAGTCTTTGAAGTTTATTATTTGCAGGTGTGGAACCTCTTAAGTTTTGGTTTGTAATGTTTCTAGAAGTGAAGTGTTCTCTTGAACTGTCTTTGATAATTTGGTGTTTTTACATTGTGTCTGTTGTGAATTTGGAAAGCATAGCAAAATCACTTCTTTAAGGATCAGAAGAATGCTCGATAAAATAAATGGAGTTTTCTCCTAATATTGTTATTCTTGTTCTTTGGCTAAGGATCTGCCTTCAGAGGTCTGTTTCTGGAAGGAGAGGGAAAGTCATGACATTTTGTGTAAACCCAACTAGGAGATGTGAGGTTTCCCTATCATTAGCTAATAATATATATTTAAAGTCAGATGAAGTGTTTCTTGGACTGAATTTTTGTTCCTGAATAAATTAGAGATTAAAATCTGTGGTTTCCAGTTCAAGGATATTGTACTACAAAAAATGTATATCTAATGTGGGTTTTAATGTTGTTAAGAAGAGAAATGGCACCAGCCAAACAGGATGAGCCTTGCCTCCTTTTTCTTGGTTGCATTGCTTCTTTTCCCTTATCTTGAAAGGCCATGGTAAATGTTGACTTTTCCCCCTGTAATTGCCAGTGATTGTAAATTTTAATGTGCTTTAAGATAGGTCATTTTAGCTTCTACCTTATTTTCCTGGTCCTTTTGCTTCCACTGCTGGGGTTTCTAAGAATCAAAATTGAGGCCAGATGTGCATCAACTTCCAGAAATCCTGACTGGACCTCTTGTTCTCTCTCTCTCCCCAGATATTAATGCAAGAAGGAAACTGGGACACCAGGGACAGCCACTGTTAACATTCTTCTGTAATTTCTGCCTCTTATTCTTCTGCAGGTTCTTTATGAGCTCTGCATGTGTTTTTGTTCTGTTTTTAAAATTCTAACATTTAAAGGCAGTGCTTTCCTATAACATTGGAAGTCACTGAAAACAGTGTATAAAGATATGTTGATACACTGCACATTTGCTTTCAATTTTGATTAATTTAGAGTGGGTTTTTTTCTTACACAAAATTTTACCCATAATTCCAAGATCAAATACCTATCTTCTTGTGTCCACATGCATGTGGATATTTTTTCCTAGTTGTGAAATGACAAATGAAAATGCAAACTACATAAACAATAAAAGTAACAAATGAAAATTTGTAAAATATAATTATAAATCATATAACTTAATCTCCATAATAAAACCTTTGTTAATATTTTTAAATACTCATTTTCCTATTTGTATTTATATGTATAATTTGCTTAGTCATCCCATTAGAAATTATAAGTAAAAATCATCCAAATCTTCACAAACTAGAAATATGAGCAGTTAACATTTTGCTATATGTTCCTTCGTATTTCAAACACACATACAAACATATGCTAAGTATTATTTTCTATTAGTTTGAAACAACTTTTCTTACTATAAAAGTGATACATGGGGTTGGGGATATAGTCCAGTGGTAGAGCCTAGCATGCATGAGACCCGGGATTTGATCCCTAATATTGCAACAATAGTAACAAAAAGTGATTTGTAAAATATAAAAGCATAAATAAAAAGTGGACTAAATATTTTCACTCAAACACAAGCCAGCTATTTTTTTAACCAATTCTTCTATATGTGTGCAATTATGCCTGTAAACCCACACTTCTAAAAAGATAAAAATGACATGAGTGTAAAAATTCAGTGTGGATTTTTAAAAATGTTTTTGTTTTTGGATGAGGATTCATGTCTACCACCAATCCTGGGACATTACCTATTATTTCTTTAGGTTAAAATAATAACCTGTTGGTTCTCTGGTTCTGGATCTCCATTTAGATGTTTATGAGTCTTTCTCACTATCATTCCTGTCTCTGAATCTCACTTTCAGGTTTCTTCTCTGTCCCTGTTCTCTGTCCTGTGTCATTTCTTGGTAGCAATGATCTATTCGCTAATTATCTCTTCAGTTGCACTTCATCAGCTGTATCAGTCACCCTTTGAGTTTATAACTTGAAATGCCATATTTTTCATTTCTAGAAAGGGTTTAGATCTTTTTAGAATTTGTGTGATCATTTTAAATATTGTCACCCTTTTTAATGTCCTCTTTTATTTTAAACATAGTAAAACATTTTCCTTTTCTAGTCTTTCTGACCATTCCTACATCTATAGACTTTCTGGTTTGATTCTGCTGTTTGTTGTCTCTGATTATTTGTATATATTAGCTTGTTTCTAAAAGTTTGTGACATCCTGTCCCCCATGTGAGTTCATCTTTCTAGGAACTTTTTCTCTGGCAATTCTTCCAGAAGTTAATGTGAGCCAGTTAGGAAAGAACATATTTGCTTCTGCTTCAACCCATGTCCACATCAGTTTAAAAACTCAGCTTGAGCGTTTTTGGTGGCTATACATAAGTATGAATTCAGGTCCTCAGTTCATTAAGGGCAGGTGTCTAGATACAGATTTTCAGGAGAGACTTCTTTGTACCTTGATCCAAGTCTGAGGAAGTTAAGTTTCCTTACCCTCTGCCTGTATGACAGATCAGTATTTTCCTTCTAGTTTACCTATTGACATCCCAGCTCTTTGCAGGGATCTTTGATCTGACTTTCATTTTCCCCCTGTAAACACTGAAATGCAAAGTTATCTGGGATTGGTTTATTACCATGGGCCAGATTCAGTACTCCTTTCTTGGTTGATTCCTTGACATGTTTTGCTCTTTAGAAGATGCATTCCTTTCACCAGCTGTGGCTAAGCATTTGCAAAGGTAGGAGTGTGCATGCCTGTGTGTGTGTTGTCTGTAAATGCACACCCAGTAGTTTTTAGATGCTTGTGTATGGGAGGGGCTTTCAGGGGATTTTGCCCTTAGTATTCCTGGAAAAGAAGTCTACATGTGACTTTTTAAAAAGCAGAACATATTTCATCCTCATTATTTACTCAAGTAATCCCCTTTCTTGAAACTTTAAAGTTGCTTTCAATTTCACTGTTTCAGTTTTGCATTGAATGCCCTCCTATAGATATGCTTGCATAAGTTGCCGATTACCTCCTCTTAATAAATATCTTCAAAGTACCATTGCTAGGTCAAAGGGTATGCTTATTCAGTGTTTGATAGATATTGCCAGAGTCACCCTAAGGAAACAAGATGGTTGTTCCACATTGACCACAGCTCAAAAGTCCTCTTTTCCACCAAGAATTTTACATTTAGAAAAAATATCAATATGTTGGAGGAAATGGCATTTTAGTTTTTAAGTTTAGATTTTTAAAGAAGTTAAGCACAATTTTTTCCCCTATGCTCATTGGCCATTTGTATTTCTTTTATAAATTTCCTTTTTGTGTTTCTCAATCATTTTCTATTAGGATGTGCATTGTTAAGCATTTTGCTTAAGCTGTATTTAATATTAACTATTTAATATTAATTTAGTTCTTGTTTTAAAATTTTTTAAGGTATTAACAGTATATTATGTTACATAAGGCATTTTTCCAGTTGTACATTTTCTCCCCTCCTCCAAGATGTAAAGATTGTTTAGGTAGTTACCTTTATTACCATTTTTGCTTTAGTCTTATACTAAAATAGTCCCCTCTCATTCTAAGATTATATAGATGATCTATTATGTTTTCTTCTAGATCTCTTAATACGTATTTTTCTATCTAATTCTAATGCATAGAAGGTTTATTTATATGATATAAAGTTTTATCTCATGCCACGGACCACTGTGGATTTAGTTGAGTTGCTTCCCTGTGTACGTATGATTTGGATAAAGCCAGATTATTTGGGGGATTATAACTTTTGAAAATAGAATTGGGCTGGAATGGGCAGTGTGGATATTTATACAGGCAAGGATGAACTCCAAATTCATGACCAAAAGGGCTAATGTCAAGGTGGGAGAATTGAGTTAAAGGATTTGTTAAGGAAGAAAGTTAACTAATGCTTTCCCATTTTAGTGTCATTTCCCCACCAACTTGTATGTGTTTCCTTTCCTTCCTGCTGGCCATTGGGAATGGATTGTGTGGTGTGACTGGGAAGGTTCCTGCTTTGTGAGGGTATGCAGTGACTTGACAAAGCTGGGGAGACTGGCCAGCACTTTGTGTCTTGTATGGTGTGGCCTTGGCATGCATGAATGAATGGAGATTCACTGGTCAGGAAGTAGCTAAGGCAGGTTTAATACTTATGCTTTGGGGTAAATCAGTTGTTTAGTTCATTTCCCATTCCTAGTGATCATAGGCCTTCATTCCTCCTCTTGTTATTCAATAGACCTTGAACACTGTTGTCAGTTTTGCTGAGCAGTAAGATAAAAAGATATTTATGGTGCTAACCTTATCCTCAAGAAACTCAGTCTAGTAGTTGCCTCATAAATGAATAGGGTTTAGTGTGCTGAATGTTATCACTGCTGTACAAGGTGCACATGGGAGGATGCAGCCTCCTCCCTGTTGGTGGTGATGGGTGCCTGTGGCAATGAAGAAGGAGGCGTCTGAAATTTCAGCTGGGTGAAATTTCAAACAGAGAAAATAGAAGAGCATGTTGTTTTCTAGGAACTCCAATTTTGTTGTGAATGGTGGAAGCCTTGATGAATGAGACAGAAGCCAGGTTGGGGGAGGTCTTATGAAGTATACAAAGGAATCTAAAGTTTGTTTCCTCTCTCCTAACTCTTAACAGTGGAAAGGATTGCCTCAGTTATTTGCTAGATCTTCATGGGAGGTTAAGTTGAAGAGTGATAGAGAAGTGAAATAGAGTAGAGATAGAAATCCTTGTAATTGTTCAAGAGAGGTTACCTGAACTAAATAAGTGACAGTGGAGGTGTGGGAGAGAGAATGAATTTGAATCTGTTGAAAAGTATAGTTAGTGAGATTTAATGATATATTCAGTGTAAGAAAATAACAAGTTGGACTTGGGATATCTTTAAATTTGAGGTCCTTAAGTCCTTAGCTTAGGAAAATTGAAGTATTGGAATATATTCTGGAGTGATAGGGATACATATTTAAAAATCATCTGTCCCTGTCTGTGAAATTCACTGGCATAGTTAAGACTGGCTAGGGAGAGAGAGCATAAGGACTGTAGGAAAGGGTCCACTTAGGTGGACCAACATTTCCCAATTGCTGGAAGAAGAGAATCCTGCAAAGAAGCTTGAGAAAACTTTCGGAGAGTTGGATAAGAATCAAAGGAACATGGTTTCATGAGCAGAGAAAGTTTAGAGAGTGATTAACGATGTATGATACTACTAAAAGGTCAAATAAGATAAGGACAGAGAAATGTCCTTATTTAAAGGAAAATCATCTGTCCTTACAGTTTTGAGGGACTAGGGGCAGAAACTATGGTGTATCGTGTAAGTCTGCAAAAACAATAAACCCAATTTCGTCAATGTTTTTGCTTTGAAACAGAATGGGGGAAGGGTAGGAAGCATAGGAAGAGAAAGAAGAAGTTGAGGTCAGGGAAGTATTTTTTTTAAATAGGAATTTTAGCATGTTTATATTCTGAGGGTGGGAACAGAGGGGAATGAAAAGCTGAAGTCCCAAAATTGAGAATAATTAAATGACGTAAAGTGTAGTCCAAAATTAATTATGGCTACTTGAGGACTAGGGTGTATGGAAGAAGTGCTTTGCAAAGTCAATGGTTGCCAAAATAGGTCACTGTGACTATCATGGGAGGATCCATGTTTTTGAGGGAAGCATTACATAAATGTTTATGGTACAGAGAACTATGACAGCTGTCTACTAGGTAAATGGTAGAGCTTTGATTAGACCTGCATAGAACAACTAGTTTGGTGTTTTCCACAAAGTCTGAATTGTTGGGGTAAACTTTATTAAAATAATTAATATATTCCAGTGCTACTAACAGTGTATGAAAATTACATGTTGGTTTGAACAGTGGTCAAAGATTATGTAAATAACTTGAGTTCTTAACTGCTTGGCTTAACTTAATTCTTGTTTCCATTAGCTCCTTGTCTTTGTGGTCCATGTGAGTCTGAGACACAGCCATAGGTTTGGGGAGAGAATTCATAAGGTACATGGCTCTAGCATCTCATCTTCACCCATAAAGACAGGTTTGAATCTCATGCTCTAGCTCTGTAGGATGGAGTTCTTGGGAAGGAGGGAGCTCCTGATCCTACCACACTGTGTTGGCACTGGATAGATTCTGTCCATTCTGGATTGCTCCACAATTTTAGTCTCTGAGTCTATATAGTGGTTCGCTGTACTCATCCTCCTTCCTCCAAAGAGAAGGAATTTTCCTTGCATGTAGGAAAATTCTTTAAGACATCCTCAGTGATTTCTATGTGTTTATAACTCTTATATAGCCCTTTCTCTTTTGGTTTGTGTTTCCTTCTATTAAGAAAGTTACATATGGTGTCCCTAAAGGATGAGTTCCAGTATCATTCTTGTGCCACCCTGCTGGTCTCATTTGTGCCAGCCTTTACTTGACATGTGAGTACCTTTGGACTCTGTCTTACCCCAGAGTGTTTTGGCTTGCTTGCTAAACTCCAGGTCTTGAGGCAGCTATAATCCTTCCCCCTTGACTGAATCTCTGGTTTAAATACTTTCCTGTTGATTCCCCAGTACTAAAGGATTCCCAGTCTCAAAGGGCTCCTGATGACCTGCCTGGATTCCTTGATACCTTCATCTAGATATTCAAATTAGGCTTGTTATAACCAACACTTCTATGTTAGAAGTCACACATCCATAGTGCTTTAGACTTTGGATGAACACATCGTTTTAGGGCCTGGCCCTCTTTATGGACAGTTATGATTGCTTTTTTCTATTAGCAGGAAAATTCTTCTAATCTCTGTTTATGGTTTTAGGTCCCTTGATTTATCCTGACTTTGATTAGGATTAATACAAAACCTACCTATCTACCTCTCAAAAAGTGGTGGACATCGCACTATGTTCATCCTCACTGCCCCCATTGCTAGTTTACCTCCTGTAATGGTTTTCCCATTTTTAAAGATAAATTTGTTCAGAAATTGGTTTTCACACTGAGTTATACTTCTGGTTTGTGTGATGAACTTTGGCATCCCATGGGTGGTGTCTGGTAAAATTACATGATTATTTTTCAAATAATCTATCTTTTTCAAAGATAGCTAGAGTTCCTATACATGGACTATATTATTTAGAGTATAGATTGAGGTGGTTTAGGTGCATGCTTGAAAACTGGTTTCTCAAGGAAAGTATACATATGAATATGTAATTAAAATTCTATCCCTTTTTAAATAAAAATATAAATGGTTTTGTATTTAATTTATATTTTATAAATGACCATGTTAAAATTGCTTTGGGAATTGAGTATTCCTGCAGGAGTTGTTACTGTTGTTAATCAGTTGAGACACCAATGTTATTATATAAAGAGAACTACAAACCTAAAGGAAAGGAAGTTCAAAGAAAGACTTTTTTTTTGAGGTACTGGTATTGAACCCAGGTGTACTCTACTATAAGCTATCTCCCTAGCCTTATTTTATTTTGAGACAGGGTCTTGTTGTGTTGCCCAGGCTGGCCTTGAACTTGCAATCCTCCTGCCTTAGCCTTCCAAGGTACTGGAATGCTGGAACTACAGGGGTGCACCACTGTGCCTGGTCCTAAGTCAGAACTTTTAAAGGAAACATTATTTTTATGTAAATAAAATATTTAATTTCCAAACAAGTTTAGCATATATCAAAAACTAAGTCTTATTCTGCATTTGATGGCTACATTCCTATGAGTTTTTATGTAGAAATTTCTATCCAGCATATTTTAGTTATCTATTAATATAACCTTTGAGAAACAGTGTCTTATTTTTAAGACAGAATCCTGAATGGGCTTTTTGCCTCTTTGCTGAATCAGGAACTTTCCCTGACTTTATTTGGAGTGGAAGGAAGCCAGTGGTTAGTTTTAAGTGTCAAAGATATCTTCAAGCACGATCAACTTTTTAACTTCTTGTTTCTGTGTCATTTCAGGAAATAATATGCAGCTTTCCCTACACGTGATGCTTAACATAGAATAGCAGTGGAAGAGTTCAGGAATGAGTCTAAAAGAAAGGGAGACACACACATGTCCTTGGTGTTTTCTTAAGCTCATCATAACAGGCCCAGGTCTATTAGCTACTTGGATGCTATTTCTGGGTGTGGTGTGATGTAGGAGGTCTCATTACATACACTTTTCCTTTTGTCTGAGACCATTTTATTTCAATCCCTTTATGTTCCGTCTGTAATTTTTGTAAGGTTCTGTCTTGATACTGTGCATCTCTGTATGTCTAGTTTTGAACAAATATCACATTACCTCATTGCAAGTCTTCACATAAGCCCTGATCTCTGTAAATCAAGTCCTCTCCTTCTGCTCTCTCAATTTGTCTTGGCTATTTTGGTCTGTAGCAGTTTCATCTGAAGCATAGGATCAGGTTGGACTATAGACTGTCTTGAGTTTTGAATATAGATAATGATTTTGATTGCAAATGACAGTTTTGACTCTTCTACCCTTCACGTGTTATCTGTTGTTGTCTTATTGAATAAATTAACTTGTCTGTTAATAGGGATAATAGTGTCATTCTTGTTATTTCTGACATTAATGAAAATATTCTTGTTGAGAAGCCTATTCCTTTTTATGAGTATTATTTAGAACAGCTCAGTATTTCCATGTGATTGGTTTTAACATTAAAAGAACAGAAAACACAACTTTTTTAAAAGGGTTAATTATCAGCTTATTAACATCTTAGTGTTTACATTGTTCTAGATACATTTTATTTAGATTTAATTCTGACTGCAAAATGACAGCTCCCTGGAGACTACGTTTTGATGGAGAGATAATAGAACTTCTGTTTTAATTGAAGTTTTCTTCCACTTCATAGTTTTTATGGATAGGATTCCAGGGCTGTCAATAGAAATTTTTATTTATTTTTTAGTACTGGGGATTAAATCCAGGGTTAATTCTCATTCTACCACTGAGCTACATCTCAGCCCTTTTTATTTAAATTAAGTTGCCCAGGCTGGCCTCAAACTTGCCATCTTCCTGCCTCAGCTTCCCAAGACACTGGGGTTACAGGCATGTGCCACCATGCTCATCTCAATAGAAATTTTTGTAATGATTGCAATGTTCTGTTTCTACACTGTCTACATAGGTGAGTAACTGTCATATTGGACAGTGTAGGCCTTGACTTTGGAGTTAAGCTAGGCTCCACTTACTAGCAGTGGAATTCCCACCATGTTCCAAAGCCTTTCTCTTTGGGGCAGGCACAGCTCCACACTGGCACACACCCACGGGAGTGGTGCAGCACTGGCTGGGTTGCAGCTCACTTGGCTGGGTGTCCTTGGGCAGGAGTGACCAACAGTGTTGACAAGGATGATGTCCCATGATCACCTCAGAGGCTCTGTGCCCTGACTTCTGAAACAGGAGAAAAATCTTGTCCTGTTCCTCAAAGAAGGCCCCTAATCAAAGTGAGGCTTATTGCTTCCTGAGTTATAAGTTAATACTAAGAGACATAGTTAGTGACAAGGATAGTCTTCCTGTTAGAATTCTTCCTGTACACAGAAAATCCTCTAGAAATGGACTTTTCTTCTCCCACATTCAGGAGGTCATGAACCAACCAATGGATGACTTATTCTGCTTACTTAATTATGAGAAAACTTCTTTGCTCAGAACTTCTGAAAGTGACGGGAAAATTGGGAGTGGGGTTATAGTGATGTAATAGACTAATGTTTGTGACCTCCCCAAATTCCTATGTTGAAATCCCTTTCCCCAAGGTAATATTATTAGGAGGTGAGGCCTTTGGGAAGTGATGAGGTCACAAATGGGATTTGTGCCCTCATTAAAGAGATCCCAGAGAGTTCTCTACCCTTTGTTGTATTTGTGAGGATACACTGAGAAGATGGCCATCTGCAACCCGAAAGAGGGCCTTCACCAGAATTCAACTTTGCTGGTACCCTGAATTTAGACTTCCAGCTGCAGAACTGTGATAAATAAATGCTTGTTGTTTAAGCCATACAGTCAATAATACATTGTCAGATCAACTAAAGCAAATCGACAGCTGTCAGGCTCTTTCAGAAAGCAGAGCTGCACAGTATGATGGTCCTGTTTTCTTGTTTTTGTTTTTTGGTCCCCATATTCTGGAAAATGAGGTAGAGTGGGGGAGGTCCAACCCTCCTACCTTCAAGGTGTTCTTTTTCAGCAAGCAATTATTGAACACTAATTGCTTTTAATTCCTCTCCAACGGCACTTACTTAATAGCTATCACTCCCAGGTTCTTATGAACCTGCTGGATGTTCTCAGTTTCTGAGCCATTTTGTGTTTTTATCTCTCTCTGTGTGTGTGTGTGTGTGTGTGTGTGTGAGAGAGAGAGAGAGAGAGAGAGAGAGAGAAAGAGGAGAGAGAGAGAGAGAGAGAGAGAGAGAGAGAGAGAGTGTGTGTGTGTGTGTGTGTGTGTGTGTGTGTGTGTGTGTGTGTATTTTACCTGGAAATTGAAGTCCGTTTATCATCATTTGCAGTTTAACCACAGCTTTTGATCCTAGTGAACCTTCTCTGGGTTGAACTGAGTTCAAAGATTTTAGACTTCAGTGTTTCTTAAGAAGATTGATACAGCCACCCAGAGAATAATGTATTGTGTAAATTGTCTTTTGACATATCATATTTCATTTGCAAGTGATATAAAGCCCTCCTTTGTCCACATCCCTCTGTCTTCTTTTAAACTTGTAGTTTAACAATTTTAATGATGAAAACAACAATAAAAACCTTAGTATAGATTGGATATTGCCTTTTCAGTTGAGCTATGATATGATCTTATGCTCATGAACAATAAGTGGATTTAGGAAGTCAGTCCTTTTGTTCAAGGAGAGCTTGCTGTTGACTTTGGGCAAACTAAAGCTGTTGCTTTTGGCAACAAGCTACTGTTAAGATGGACAGCATCCATAGGCTTCGTTCTTCAGGTCAGGTCATAAAGGGATATGGTGGGCACATTTTGTCACTCTCTTAATCCTGTGGGACACATGCTGGGATGAAGTCCTGTTCAAAAATAACATCTTCTCAGGCACCTCATTAAGTGTGTTTGTATTTATTCTTAATTACCAAGATTTATAGATGGTAACACCTGCTCTCAGAGTTGTTCTTCACTGGTCTGTAGCATTTAAGTTAAAGCCTTTATTGAATAATTCAGAAGTTCTCAGAAAATTTCTGGCAGTCCTGAGGATTGAACAGGTGAAATGGCCCTCAATTTGGATTAAAGTCCAATTTATTTTAGTTTTTTGAAGAAAATGCCAACTTTACCTTTTATGTGGGGGATCAAAAATACATGAAACCACTTTTATTCAACAATACTGAATAACAGAGACCATAGGGCCTTGAGTCCTATCAAAGGCCATTTGAGTCTACTGATGTATTGAAGGGACAGTCTAGTGTTTCTTGAAGTGTGGCCACAGGGTGAGTGGTACCAGCATCACTTGGGAACCTTTTAGTAAATCCAATTTCTTGGGCCCTACCAAATCAGAGCCTCAGTGGGGGTGGGGTCCAGCTACTTGTGTTTGAATAAGCCCTCCACTGAATTCAGGATCCTGTAGGCTACAGTGTGAGAAAAACTAGTCTAATGTAATAGCATACCTGGCTTTCAACCTGGACCAACTTTGGGCACTTTTGAAATACAGGTTCATGGTTCCCATCCACACAGAATTTGATTCTGTAGGCCTTTGGTAGGGTGCAGAAATCAATGCTTTTATTTTCTGTGGTAAAGCTTGCTCCATTCTCACCTTGTAACTGGTTCAATCACTCAATAACTATAAATATAATGTAATAATTTATTCCCATATAGGTATCTTTATAAAGAATTATGATTTAAGATAATGGCATGTAATCAAAGGAGCCTTTAAAAATATAGGTATATTAGGTGCCCTTCAACAGATAAATAGATAAAGAAAATATGGAACATATATACAATAGAATATTACTCAGCCAAAAAGAAGAATGAAATTATGGCATTTGCTGATAAATGGATGGACTGGAGACTATCATGCTAAATGAAACAAGCCAATTCTCAAAAGTAAAGATCAAATGTTTTCTCTGATATGCGGATGCTAACTTAAAATAAGCAGGGGTGGGGGGGGCAGGGGAAGAATAGAAGTTCACTGGATTAGACAAAGGGGAATAAAGGGAAGGGAAAGGTGATAACAATAGGAAAGACAGTAGAATGAATCAGACATAAACTTTCCTATACTCATATATGATTACATGACTAGTATATCTCCTCATCATGTACAACCATAAAAATATGAAATTATACTCCATGTATGTTTGATTTGTCAACATACATTCTACTGTCATATATAGCTAAAAAGAACAAATAAAAAGTTTTAAAAACAATAAAAATATAGATATTTAGCTAGGATTTACTAATATAACCTCTGGTTAAATTGTGGTTAAGAAGTTTCATGGGGGCTGGGGATGTGGCTCAAGCGGTAGCGCGCTCGCCTGGCATGCGTGCGGCCCCGGGTTCGATCCTCAGCACCACATACCAACAAAGGTGTTGTGTCCGCCGAGAACTAAAATAAATAAATAAATTCTCTCTCTCTCTCTCTCTCTCTCTCTCTCTCTCTCTCTCTTTAAAAAAAAAAAAAAAAAAAAAAAAAAAAAAAAAAAAGAAGTTTCATGGGAGAATCACATATTTTTGTCTTCAGCTTTCACTGAGGGTTGATAGAAGAAATAGCCCTATAATACATTTTGTACCACATGATAACTCTTATCAATATTTACAAGAAAATATTCTCTCTCTCTCAATGGTTATATGCAACTTATTGTTGTCTTTTTTGCTTTAGTTTAGGAATCTGAGAGGGAAAATTTGCCTTTAATTTTGAAGTACCCATTTCTCTTTCCCTTGCCCACTTTAATTTATTACTCTTGTAACCTGATTGAAGTTTGTTTGGAGCTAGGTGGGGTCTAAAAATTAAGGAAATGATGGTGTATCTGCCCTTTTCTTTGAATTGGCTTCTTGTTTGTAGAACTGATCCCAGCTCTGTACTGTTGTCTCCTGTTTGTCTTTTTCCATGTGATTGGGTGCACTGCACTTGGGAGCTTGACTGTGAAAGAGTTAAAGTTTACCAGTACCAGGCACTGAGATAGGCAGTGGAAGAAATCTGGGTTCATTTTGTTTCAAAATACACCATACCTCAAATAAGTACAAACAGCTGCAATGTGGGCGTGAGGCCAGAAGAAATCAGCGTGCTGCTGTGAATTCCAGCCAGCCGGGTTCATCTAATATGGATCTGAGAGCAGGCTCCATCACAAAACCATAAGACCCTGGGGGGAAGAGGGCCTGTGTATGTCACCCTGGTTACCTCATACCCACCACCAAAGAAAATGGAGTGGATCTTCAAAGTGGTGACCTTTTTGAAACCACTCTCCTTATAACCCTGGAGCACTTTTTTTTGCAATGGGTTGAACCCACCACATTTTGTCTCTTACAGCACAGAACTCCAGTACTGTAAAATGGAGAAATGTGGGAATACAAAAGATTTATAAAGTTGCTGTCTGCTTATTTTGTCTCTGTGACTTACCTTTAAAAAAACTTTTTAAAAAATTTATTGGTTACTTTTAGTTAAACATAACGGCAGAATCCATTTTGATATACTTACACAGGCATGGAATATATCGTATTCTAGTTAGAGTATATTTACACAATAAAGTAGTATTCTGTGACTTATTTTAAAATGGCAATCACATTAACCCTGGTCCTTGGCATGCTGCTTCCTCTCAAGCCCCAGGGAATTCTTGGTCAGATAGAAGCTGCAACCATGGAGCCTGCTTGATTGTCTTTTCCCAGTTTTTTTTTTTTGTTGTTGTTGTTTTTTTAAAGATAATAATATCAACTTAGCAAAACATTTCTTCTTTTCCTTGATAAATTCCTTTTGTGCCAGAATTGCATTTTTGCTATTACAGTACTGTGTCTTTTCTTTGGTCTAGCTGTTAACTGCCTTTATACCCTACTAGAAGTTTTCTGTATGGCATTCTCCATTCTCTGCATGTTTGGAATTTGCCTGGTGTTCTTCTAGACCTGGCAGATGGCATCTTTCAAGCTGATGATTAGATGGTTTCAAGTCTGAAGAACGGGGCCTCCCAGCTGTTTTTAGATCATGTCTCAGGCATAGTGACTACTTTGTGGTTTAACTATCTCTTCACAGTTTTTTTTTTCTTTTTTTAAAGGAAATAGCTTCTTTTCCTTTCCATTTTCTGTTGCTTTCTTAATAAACAGCTTCAGTGATTATTTTAAAGGGTGTCCACTCTTATACTTAAAATCCTTTCATAATAAGAAAACAGAAGTTAGAATACCATTCCGATAGTTAGTGAGGGCTTCTATTTTTGTTTTCACGGGTAGTTACTAAATCATTCTGAACAGAGTAGATTAATTTTCTCTGCTTGATCTACCTTATTGCTTCAACAGAGTGGTACTGTTTGAAATGGAGCCCAAGGAATTGTTATCTTAAAGAATGAGGCCTGCCTTTCCTTACTGACCCTCAGGTTGGTAAAATCATGGATGTGAGTTCTCAGGAAACTGGGATATTTACATATCTTGAGCCCAGCTGGGAATAATCCATCCTCCAGCACAGTGCTAGTTTTCTTGAGGTTCTCCTCTATACTTACTGTGTTTCAGCAGTAATGCCAAGAGGGATTTCACTGAGGAAGAATGGTGAATACTGAGAACAGGAAAGGAAATGAAATTAAGTACCTCATTATTTTCCCCATGCCAAAGTAGATACTAGGATTGTATTCAACAGGTATGTTTTTCACCCCATTTTAAAACTTGGGTGGGATGTGTAAATCTAGTCTTAGGTTGTATACTGATTTTTTTTTTAAGCTAACTTTTATCTCCAGTTTAATTAGAGGTTATTGAGGAAAACTAGGTTTCTTATTTGGCTCTTGAACTTTGAAAATAAATAGGACTTGCAGATTTTTGAATAGCACATGGTGGGCCAAACAACATCTGGAAGAGATTATTCTCACTCGTAGGCAGAATAATCTCCCATCTTCAAAGAACATAGCACCTTGTCACATTTCTCCTATATTCTGGAAACAGAAGTACTTAGGGCCACATGGCTGGAGCATCTGCCATTTTCTTTGTTTTGTATTGAATGTAAATATATCTAATACTAGGAAATTTCTGTAGTTTTTGAAAATACAGCAAAACTTGATAGTAGAAGTTTTGCTGCCTGGACTGTTTATTATGGTTCAGACTTCTCCTTTTTCTAAAGACCTATTTGACTTCTGGCAACCTGCCTCTTCAACTTTGTGATTTATCTGAGACATCTTTTCCTGTCTTTTCTAAAACCAGGCACATGTGTGTCTGGGATAGTAATGTAATTTGTAACACTAACTTCTTCCCAGATTAAAAAAAATTAAACATTACTGGGCATGTCTGTTCTTACTGTTAGCAGCACCAACAAAACTTCCTTTCATTTAAAACATTTTATTTTAGATGTTTCTACTTCTCTCCCTCCTCCTTCCCAGCTCCCCGCCCCCTGCTGCCTCTGAAGTTTACAGAAAAGTTGCAAGTGTGCAGTACAAAAGTGTAAAGAACTTCTTAGCTCATCCAGTCAGTTGAATGAATTGTTTATGTTGGACTCTATGGCACATGCCTATAATCTCATCTGCTTATGAGGGAGATTGAGGTAGGAGGATCCCAAGTTCGAGGTCAGTCTGGGCAATGTAGTGAGATCTTGTCTCAAATAAAAAGGGGCTGAGGTTGTAGCTCAGTGGCAAAGTGCCCCTGGGTTCAAGTCCCACTACAGGAAAGAAAAAGGAAGGAAGGAAGGAAGGAAGGAAGGAAGGAAGGAAGGAAGGAAGGAAGAATTGTTTATATTTATACCCTCACACTATTTTATATTTCTTATAAACAAAGGTATTCTTCCATACAGTCATAAAATAACCATCAAAATCAGTAAATTAACATTATTTTACCGATTTTTCGATCCCATTGTAGTTTTCCCAGATTGTTATAACAGTATCCTTGATAGCAAAGAATACAATTCAGAATTAAAACAAATGTTTTTATTAATGCATTGTGGTTATGCGTGGAGGTGGGGCTTGTTGTGACCTATTCATGCATGCACGTCACATAATTTACTCCATTTCTAGTCTGGGATCTTGCATTGCATTCAGGAGTCCATTTCCACTTCATTTCTTTTAATATGGAATAGCTTCTCAGGGATTTTTTTTTCCCCATGACCCTGATTATAGGCCAGTTATTCTATAGAAAGACTCTCAGTTTGGGCTTGTTTCATGTTTTCTCAGAATTAAATTTAGATTATGAGCCTTTGACAGGAGTGTCACAGAAGTGATATTCTCATTGCATACTACCAAGTATCACACAATAGCAATTTATCCTGTTACTGCAGATATTTACTTTGATAACTTAATTAAGGTGATTCTTTCCAGACTTCTGTACATAGAGTTTTACCCTTTGTAATTAATAGGTATTTTGTGGGGAGGTGTTTGAGTCTATATAAATATTCATCTAAAATCAAACTTTACTAAAATGAACTCATGATTCAGATGTTTTTCACAGTTATGAATGATGTCTTAAAATTTTTTTTAATATTTATTTTTTAGTAGTAGTTGGACACAATACCTTTATTTCACTTATTTATTTTTATGTAGTGCTAAGGATCAAACCCATGGTCTCTCACGTGCTAAGCGATCACTCTACTGTTGAGTCGCAACCTCAGCCCCTAGTGGATATATTTTAAATGAGTTTCTCTGTCCTTTTCATATGTTCCCGTATTTGTTAAGTGCTGTCTTAATTAGCTGCACTCTATATGAGATGTTCTAGAGCATCATGTACACCATTGACTTCAGCTCTGGAACCAGACATTTCTTCAGAGAGCCTGGTTCCTTTCAATAGAGAATGGTGTTTAGACACCTAGATCTAAGTGCCAAGTGTGCTTATTAATACTGAAGTAGTATATATATATGTATATAGTATATTTGTATATATATACATATATACTATATACATATATACTATATACATATATACTATATACATATATACTATATACATATATACATATATACTATATACATATATTTATATATGTATATATGACTATTTCTGGGTTTTTCACTGTGTAGCACACATTTATAAACCTTATAATCCTTAGTTCATTGCTGTTGAAAAATATGAATCTACATCTCTCTCCTTCTCCCCTGGATGCCCTATCATCTTTCAGGATCTGACATGTGTTCTGGGCTGCTTTTTCATGGGGATATTCTTTTCACCTCAGTTTCTGATACCCTACATTGGACTTCCCTTGCTTTGTTACAAATGTATGATTTTATTTTATTTTATTTGTTGTTAGTTGTTTGTGGTTACATTTTCTTATAAGCCAGGGTTTTCTGTTCAAGGAGAACTGCTGAGTAATATTTCATTATATGTTTATACAACAACTTGTTTATTCACTTGTTTATGAAATGACTATTTCTAGGTTTTGTTTTTATGGATAAACATTGTGCTCACGTCTTTGTATAGATATATGCTTTCTTTTCTCTTGGTTAGATTGCTAAGAGTGAATGGCTGGACTGGATAATAAGTGTATGTTTCATTTTTAAAGAAACTGTCATATTGCTTCCAAACAGATTCTATCTTAGGTTCCCATATCAGTGTGTGAGAGTTACAGACCCTTTATATCCTTAGCAATATTTAGTATGTTATGGCTTTAATTTTATTTATTTTAGTAGCTGTGTAGTAGTATTTTATTGTGGTTTTAATTTGCATTTTCCTAATTGATCTTAAGTTCTTATCTGCCATTTGTATATTATCTTTGGTGAAGTGCCCAAATCTTTTGTTTCTTTTAAAAAATGAATTCTTCAATTTCTTACTGAATTTTGAAATTTCTTTATACACTTTGGATATGAGTCCTTTAATAAATACATAGTTTGAAATATTTTCTCACACTTTGTGACTTGTCTTTCCATTTACTTTGCAGTGTTTTTTGAAGAGCATGTTTTTAATTTTAGTGAAATCCAGTTTTTCAGTTTGTTCTTTATAGATCATCCCAAGTACAAAAAGATTTTCTCTGTTTTTCTTTTTAACATATAAAGAGGAAAGTTTTTCTTTGAATTCTACTTTGGGAGGTTTCAGTCCATGGTTGGTGGACTGTGTTATTTTGGGTCTCTGATTGGCGGAGCAAAGCTGTCTGCTTTGTTGCTGGGATGTAGAAAAGAACTTCTTGTGTTTTCTTCTAGAAGTCTTATAGTTGTAATTTTTATATTAGATCTATGATATATTTCAGTTAATTTTTGTGTGTGGTATAGAGTATTAATCAAAGCCTGATTTTTTAGTTGCATGTAGATAGCTGATAGTTCTAGTAAATTCTTAAATTATATCTAATATTTAAAAATGGAGAAAGTATATCCTTTCTTCATTATATGACCTACTTTACCTCTGTCAAAAATTAGTTATCCATGTAAGTGTAGATTTACTCCTGGATTCTATTATGTTCCATCAATCCATTTGTTTTTCTATGTCCATACTATACTGTCTTTACTATTTATTATCCTTATGATTTCTGTGGGATCAACAGTGATGACCTGATATTAATAATTTGTGTGTTTTCTTTTTTTCCTGACAAATCTTGTTAGAAGATTAGCAATTTTATTGATTTTTTTCACAAGATGTTTCTTTGTGAGGAAAAAAAAATATATATATATATACACACACACACACACACACACATCCACAGTCCTCATTATCTATAACTTCCTTTTTCTCTGCTTTCTTTTGGTTTTGATTAGATTATCTTTTTCTTGTGATAGTGAAAGATGAGATCATTTGTTTGAGACTTTGTTCTTTTCTACTATAGGTGTTTAATGCTCTGATTTTCCTCTTAGGTACTCTTTAGTAGCATCCCACACATTTTGATATATTTCATTTTTATCTTCATTTTATTCAAAATACTTTCTAATTTCCTGGGATTTCTTCTTTGATTTGGAAGATATTTAGAGATTGGTTAAATAGTCTTACAGCATTGAGGGACCTACCAGAGATCTTCCTGTTATTGATTTCTGGTTTAATTCAAGTGTAGTCAGGGAACACACTTTGAATGACTCAAATCCTTTAAAATTTATTGAGAGTTGTTTTATAACCCAGAATGTGATCTATTTTGTATTTTAAAAGAATATGTATTTTGCTGGTGTTGGGTTGAGTGTTCCCAAAAAGTCAGATCAAGTTAATTGTGTTCTCCAAGTCCTCCATATCCTTACTGATTTTCTGTTCTGTCAACTAATGATGGGGGAATTGAAATCTCTAACTATAATTGTGGATGTATTAATTTCTTCTGTTATTAGTTTTTACTTTGTACATTTTGAAAGTCTTATTAGATGCATGAACTTTTAGGATTGTTACATCCATTGATGAATAGGTCATTTATTCTTAGAAAATGACCTTTGTCCCAGTGTTATGTTTTACTCTCAAATGTATGCTGTCAGATATTAATGTAGGCACTTCAACTTTATTGTTTTGTTTTAGTGTGGTATGTATTTTTCATTCTTTTATTTTTGAGCTATTTGTTAAACTGTTTTTACTGTATGGCATTTGTAGAGAACATGGAGTTGGGCTTGCTTTCAGTTCAAACTGAAGACTTCTGCCTTTTAATTAGATTATTTAGACCACTAAAATTTAGTGTGTATCTATGTGTTTTGATATGCTATGTTTAAGATTATCATCTTGCTGTTTCTCTATTTGTCCCATCTGTCTTTTTTCTTCTTGGTATTTGGTGTATTTTATGATTTCATTTTATCTTGTTGGCATATTAGCTATATTCTTAGTTTTGTTTTTAGTGTCTGATTCAGTGTTTATAGTAGGCTTTACTTTCTTCTAGGATACATGTAAGTGTACCTCTTTATGTATAGAATAAGAACCTGAGTAGTCGTATACTATCTTTATTCTCTTTTAATTTTTCATGTTTACCTTTGTAATAAAAATTATTATTATTATTTTTGTTGATTATGTTTTTAACAGCTTTATTGAGATATCAAACATCATATAATTCCACCATTTAAAGTAAAAATTCAATGATTTGGGGGGGATATATTCAAATTAGGGAAATATCACTTCAGTCAAGAATTGTAATCATCCCAAAAGAAACCCATTCCCATCATCAGTTACTTCCTCAAGACCCTGGAAAACATTAATGTATTTCATATAAACAGATCATAATATATGTGGCCTTTTAGGACTAGTTTCTTTCACTTAGTGTAATGTTTTCAAGGTTCATACATTCTGTAGCATTTATCATTGCTTCATACTTGTATTGCCCAATAGTATTTCATTGTTTGAAAATATCATATTTTTATCCATTCAACAATTTGTATCGTTTCCACATTTTGATGATTTTTGAATAATGCTTCTGCAAACATTCTCAGACAAATTTTTGTGTGGATATATATTTCCATTCTACTGAGTCTAGAAATGGAATTATTGGGTTATATGGAAACTATGTTTAATATTTTGAGGAACTGCTGGACTGTTTTTCATAATGGTTGTAACATTTTACATTCCCATCAGCAATGCATTGAAGTTCCAATTTTCCACATACTCACCAATACTTGCTATTTTCTGTCTTTTTAATTATAATTATCCTAGTGGTTGTAAATTGATATCTTACTGTGTATTTGATTTCTGCTTTCCTTATGGCTAATGATACCATATGTCTTTTCATGATTAAGGGTCATTTTTATATTTCTTAGGAAAATAAAATAAAAATTTAAAATTAGCTTATCTATTTTTTATTGGGTTTTAAGAGTTCTTTATATATTTTGGATACATCTATTATCAGGTATCATTTGTAAATGTTCTCTCCTGTTCTGTGGGTTGTCATATCTTAAAGAGATTATATGATAAGAAAATAATTTTTTAACATTTATTCGTTTTATTACCATTTTAATGTCCTTCATTCTTTGTAGAGATCCATATTTTCATCTGATATAACTTTCTTTCTGTCTGATAGACTTCCTTTTTAACATCTTGTGCAGTCCAAAGTCTGCTTATTATGAACTTTTTAATGTCTGAAAACATTTGTGTTTTACTTTTGTTTTTGAAAGTTTCCATGAATATCAGATTCTAGATTAACAATTTTTCCCTCCATTACCTCAAAGAAGTTGATTTCTGTCTTTTTGCTTGTGTTGTTTCTGATGAGAAATCTTTTATCATCCTATCCATATTCCTCTTTGAGCTGCATGTCTTTTTCTTTCATTTGGTGAATTTAAGATTTCTCTTTACCATTTTGTGATGTTTCTTGTGCTTGTGGTTCATTGAGCATGTTGAATCTGTGAGTTTATAGTTTTAATGAAATTTGGAAATTTTATTCTTTATATTTCAATTTTTTCTGTTTTCCTCTTTACTTTAGGAAAAGATCTAAGTAGTCCACTTGAAATTTTCCTGTAGTTTACTAATATTCTATCTTGTCGTCTTCTTTTTTCTTTTAATGTTAATTTTGGGTAGTATCTATTTTTACTATATCATTAGTCTTTTCTTCTGCAATGTCAAATTTTATGTTAATCTCATCCAATGTTTATGTTTTCTTTATATTGTACATTGTATTTTTGTCTCCAGAAGTTTGATTTGTTTTTTTTTAATGTCTTTTACATATCTCCTTAATTTTTTGAATGCTTGGAATATACTTGTAATAAATTTTAATGTGCCTAGTCATTTCTAATGCCTGTGTATCTGTTGGGGTCTGTTTCAACTAAGTGATTTTTTTCGACATTGTGGGTCTTATTTCCCTGCTTCTTTGTATGAGCAGTAATCATTGATTGGATGCCAGACTGTGTGAATTTTACCCTATTGAATGCTGATATTTTTATGTTCATATAAATAATCTCAAGCTTTATTCTAAGTTACAGTTAATTACTTGGAAACAATTTGCTTTTTTATGTCTTGCTTTTATGATTTGTTAGGCATGATCAGGTCAATGTTTAGTCTAGGGCTAATTGTTTCCCACTGCTTAGGCAACATGCTTTTGAGTACCCTACTCAATGTCCCATGAATTATGAGGTTTTCTGGTCCTGCAGATGGGAACAGAGACTGATTCCCAGCTCTGTGTGAGCATCAGGTACCGTTCCTTGTCATTCTTTCAAGTTGATATTTCCCTGGTCTCTGTTTTCTCACATGTGTTCAAAGAAGATACTTGGCATATTTTTGGAGTTTTCTGCATTTATGTCTCCTCTCTGGTACTCTAGTATGTGAGCTGCAGCTTCCTTAAAATTCTGGGATTCTCAAATCTGTCTTTTCACCTAAGTTTCCTGAGTTCTGTCTACATTTCCCCTGGCCTATGGCCTGGGCACTCCTGAGGCAGGAAGCTAGGGCAGTCACAGAGCCCATCTTTCTTTTCCCACCTCTCAGGGATCATTGGCCTGTGTTGCCCAATGTCTAGTTCTTTGTATATTTTATCTTACTATTTTTTGTGTATTTAGACAGGTATATCTAGTTTATATTACTTCATCTTAGCCCTGTACATTCTTTTTTGGCAGAAAATTAAATTGCCCATACCACCTCAAATATATGTATATATTATCATCTTTCTCTATGTGTATGTTCTCCTAAATAGGAGATAAATATTTAAACACAGTTTAATTTTATTGGCTATGTAAAATTGAATTGCATGTAAATAAACAATAGCTCATTTTAATAACTCAGTTGACAAGTACCACATTAGTGGATGTTAAGTTTAGTTCTACAATTTTCCGCTTGCATGCAATTTTGCATTAAATATCCTTGGAGAAAAATCTTTGCTCTTAATAATAGTTTTATAGTATAATGTGGAGTTATATAGCTTCTGATTCAGCATACATTTTAGGATCTTGATGCAATCATAGACACACATGTGTGCGCGCGTGCACACACACACACGCGCGCGCACACACAAATCCATAATGTATTGTAGGAAGATTATAACAAATGCATTGCACCACAGATATTTTGAGTACCTAGGAAACTACATTATGTTTAAACCCATCAGAAAACTGTCTTTCAAATATAACTTTCTAATGTTGAGGTACAGTTTTAAAATCACTATTTATTCACTCAGAATTGATTTTGATGCATTCCATCAAAGGTACTTTAATTTGAAACTACTTGAAAAATGAATTTTAAACTCCCTAAATAATGGAAGATGCCTATGTCAACAGAACCCTCTGTTGTTGAAATACTGTTATTCTGGGCTGAATCACTGTTCCTGCCACAGCCACAGACTTCTATATTCTGACTAGCTGTTTCGACACTTTGTTCCCATCCCCATGTGGTCTCTCTTCTTTCCTCTTTCCCTTCCTGCCACTTATACCAATATGAATATACATATACATATTAATTTCCCTTCTATTTTTGGCTATTCAACAACTACTTCTGATGTTAGACATGCATATACTCTTAGCATACTCTTAGAATGAGGCGTTTTCCTAGAGTCCTCTGTCTGCTATGGTTGGAAAAGTCTATCTTGTCTGAGGCTTGGTTATAGAGGTTGTAATTCTTCTTGTCTTGAAAACTTTGGACTGAAATCACCCCCAACTTGGCTCAGCGGCTCCTATCTCAAACATGCCACAGTAGACATGAATCCACTGTGTCCTTTAGTGTGCCTCCTACCTTAAGGGGAAGTCCTAAATGCATCCATCCTTCTATTGCTCTTCATCCCTGTGCAAAATGGCTGAGAGTCATGGCTTGCTAAGACTAAGAAGATCAGGTGTTTAGACATTGTGACTTCAGGCTATGGAAAGAAACAGGGTAGGATTAAGCCTATTTCTTACTCAGAGACGAATTCTGTTTTTTTTTTTTTTTTTTTTTCTACTTTCCAAGAGGATCTTCTCAGTCTTCTTTATGGACTTCCATTCCTTTATTCCCATTAAAATATTGATCCAATTCCTTCTTTTTTTGCTTTCTTCCTTCATGACTTATCATACTTGCTTGACTTCATTTTTTATTTAACTCAAAAATCTACAGTTCTACCCAATTCTTGATCTTATTGTTCAAGGAGAGATTCTCCCCATTTTCTAAGCATAATAACACAAAGTAGCTTGGCCCTGAGACTGTAAGCAGGGTTTGGGCAATACTTCATTTGCCTTTTTAGTGACTACTGTTCTGAGATTTTTCTATAAATCGTGTCTTACCATTCCTTGTTATTTTTATGAGTTTTGAAACAGCATTTCTTTCCATCAGGAATGCTTCTGAAATGAAAACTGTATGCTTGTCTATCCAGTCTTGAAATCAGGACAGGGAGTTTATTTGTATAATTTTTGACTTATTTCTGCAGTTTGTAGAATATGGGAGTGTGAACTGATAAAAGACTTGTAAAATAGTGCAGACTCGTTAAGTGTATTTCTCTTTTCTGCAGTCCCCATTAACAGGGTGGGCTGGCATGTTCCTTCCCTTGAATGCATCAGCTTTGTGCCATATGGAAAGAAAGATTAACTTTTAGGACAAATGTAAAGTAAAAGCTTGGAATGAGTAGCTGGAGAGATACATGGAAAGAGTTAACATGGAATACTTGTCTTCTTGAGTGGGCACAGAGATTTGATAAATTGTGGTATAAAGGTGTATTAAGAATTGCAATGCAAAAAAATTATGAATGTAATGCACTCCTCTATTGTGTTGTATGTAAGAAATAAATAAATAAACAAATAAAAACATGAAAAACTTAATTGATTTCTCCAGTGCTTTTCCAATTTCCTTATTCTAACACTGCATGTGAAGCAAATGGACTCTGATCACATCCCAGCTGGGCCATTTGCCTCTCTAGTGGTACAGGCAACTCTGGTAAGAATGGTAGCCTAGGTAAAAAGGTTAGTGTGGTTGTTCCTTGGTCATCCTGTTTTCCTCTTTCCTTCCCTTTTGCTACTCTAAAGCTGAAATTGTTATTTTTATCAACTTTAAAAATAAGAAGTATTTATTAGCTCCTTTCTCAAAATGTAAAGAATTTTCTCCTCTTATGATTTTCCACTCATCAGCTATGTATTTCCATTGTATAGCTCTTTTGGGCAGTTATAACTGCATTTTTTTTGTCACCATTATCATCACAGTTATCCTGTGTTTACATGGACTGACAGGCTGTCCATGCTGAAGCAGTATTGAGCATATTATTGTGGTTTGTCATATGTATAGCTGCATTGTGACGTCAAGTAGATTTTTCAGGGTGAAATATAACCAAATTATAATTAGAAGTGTCTATTTGTTGCAATTACAAGTAATAGCAGTTACTTGAATGGAGATTTTTTGAGTTATTCCATATTTCTGATAGAGTCCTGAAAATAGTCCTTTGTCTTTATTGTTATTGCTGAATGAGAGCTATGTCTGGCTCAGTTGTTTTTACCTTGAAATTTGATTTTTTGCCCTACTTGATTTTGTTTTCCTATAAAATTTCAGTGACTTAGACATATGTTTCAACTGTAGATCATTTGTTTAATATTTTTCCTAGAAGCTGCAGAATTTTTTTTAAGTTGTGGTAAATTACATATGAAGTCTGTACTCTTAACAATCTACCTATACAGTTCAGTAATGCTAAGTACATTCACATTGTTGTGCAGTATCTTCATCTGTCTTCTGTTGCTATAACAAAATTCTGGAGGCTAGGTAAATTATAATGTGGCTCAAGCGGTAATGCACTTGCCTGGCATGCGCGGGGTGCTGGGTTTGAACCTCAGCACCACATAAAAATAAAGATGTTGTGTCCACCAAAAACTGAAAAATAAAATATTAAAAAATTCTCTCTCTCTCTTCTCTCTCTCTCTCTCTCTCTCTCTCTCTCTCTCTCTCTTTCTCTCTCTCTCTCTCTCTCTCTCTCTCTAAAAAACAAACAAACAAAAACCCCCAGAGGTTTATAAGGTAATTGTGATTTTTGTGGGTTATCTCTGTGTCCTCTATTCTGTATCATTGGTCTACCAGTCTGTTTTGGTGCCAATACCATGCTGTTTTTGTTACCGTTGCTCTGTAGTATAGTTTAAGGTCTAGCATTGTGGTGCCACTTGCTTCACTCTTCCTGCTAAGGATTGCTTTAGCTATTCTGGATCATGCATTGGAGAAAAGATAGCCTCTTCAACAAATGATGCTGGGAAAACTGGAAATACATATGCAACAAAATGAAATTAAATCCCTATCTCTAACCATGCACAAAACTCAAAGTAGACCAAAGACCTAGGAATTAAACCAGAGACTATGCGTCTAATAGAAGAAAAAGTAGGCCCTAATTTTCATCATGTGGGATTAGACCCCAACTTCATTAATAAGACTCCTGTAACACAAGAATTATAACCAAGAATCCATAAATGGGATGGCCTCAAACTAAAAAGTTTCTTCTCAGCAGAAGAAATAATCTGTGAGGAGAATAGAGAACCTACATCTTGAGAGCAAATTTTTACCCCTCACACATCAGATAGAGCACTAATCTCTAGGGTATAAAAAGAACTCAAAAAGCTAAGCACCAAAAAAACAAATAACCCAGTCTATACCCAAAGGACTTAAAAACAGCATACTATAGGGACACAGCCACATCAATGTTTCTAGAAGCACAGTTCACAATAGCTGAACTGTGGAGCCAAACTAGATGCCTTCAGTGGATGAATGGATAAAAAAAATGTGGCATATATATATACACAATGGAATTTTACTCAGCAATAAAAGAGAATGAAATCATGGCATTTGCAGGTAAATGGATGGCATTGGAGAAGATAATGCTAAGTGAAGTAAGCCAATCCCCCCAAAAACAAATGCCGATGTTTTCTCTGATATAAGGAGGGAAGGGGAACATGGGAGGAATTGATGAATTCTAGATAGGGCAGAGGGATGGGAGGGAAAGAGAGGGAGCAGGGGATTAGCAAGGATGATGAAATGTGATGGACATCATTATCCCAAGTACATGTATGAAGACATGAATTGGTGTGAACATACTTTATATATAAACAGAGGTATGAAAAATTGTGCTCTATATGTGTAATAAGAATTGTAATGCATTCCACTGTCATGTATTTAAAAATAAAATCAATTAAATATTAAAAAAGCAAAAACTCCAGAGGTTTATTTGGCTCATGGTTTGTAGGCTGCAAAGTTCAACATCAAGGTATGAGCATCTGATGCCGGCCTTCTGACTGCATGATAGAATGGCAGAGGGCATCACATGGTGAGGTAAGAGCAAGTGTGACTGTGTGGGCCTCTCTCTTCTTATAATGCCACTAGTAAGGGGAATAGTGGGTAATTATATTAGTCAAATTATATTGTTAAATTGTGTGCATGTACAAATATATAAACAGAATCCCACCATTATGTACAATTATAATGCACCAATAACAAAATATGGAAAAAAATACAGCCACTAGTGCCTCATGACCTCATCTACTCCTAATTCCTTCCGAAAAATCCCACCTCCAAGTACATATGAATCTCAGTATTAAGTCTCCAATACATGAACTTTTGAGGGACACATTCAAATCATTAGCATGAATCCCATCTCTAGAATACTTTTCATCTTAGAAAGTGGAAACTTTCTAAGATGCCCATTAAAAGAATTCCCATTCTACCATCCTCTCTCAGTCCCTGGCAACCACTTTTGGATTTTCTGTGTCTATGAATTTGATTTTTGTAGGTACCATATAACTAGAATTGTATAATATTTGTTGTTTTTGTGTCTGGCTTACATCATTTAGCAAAATTTCCTGAAGGTTCATCCATGTTATAGCATATGTCAGGATTTTCTTCTTTTTAATGTCTGAATAATATTCTACAGTATGTATATACCACGTTTTCTTTGTGTGTTCATTGCATACTTGAGTTTCCTTCTGTCTTTTGAGTATTGTAAATAATGTTCCATGAAAAGGGTGTAAAAATAATTTTTTGAGATCCCATTTTTAATTCTTTTCGAAATATATCCAGGAGTGGGATAGTAGGATTTCTGGAGCCTATGGTAGTTCTATTTTTCATTTTTGAGGCACTCCATACTGTTTTCCACAATGACTGTACCATTTTATCGTCCCACCAATAGTGCACAGGGGTTTCAATTTCTTCAAATTCTCACCAACAATTATTTTATATTGTTTCTTTTTCTTTTTTTGTGTGTGATGGCCATCCTAATCAACATGAAGTGATATCTATTTTGCATTTCCCTGATTATCAGTGACATGGAGCTTTACTTCATGTTTGCTGGTCATTTGTAGATCTTTGAAAAAATGTCTACTCAAGTCTTGCCCATTCTTTAATTAGATTATTTGGGGCTTTTTTGTTGTTTGTTTCTGAGGTTGGAGTTAGAAAAGTTTACTTTCATTGGTAATTAATTTGTTTCTTTTGTTCTTTTTAAGTATGCCAGTTTTTCTTATATCGAATCTTCATTTTCTGTGCCATATATTCATAATTTCTAATCAACCCAATATATTTCATTGTTTTAAAAAATGTGCTTTTTTTCCCCCCAAAACTAGCCTTCCATAGCATCAAGTTGAATACACTTGTGTGGCACTTCTGTTTTTACTAGCTTAAATTTTTTTGTTTTAGCAGTGATGGTCTTTTTTTTTAAGTCATAAATTTGAAAATGTCAAATAGCTTCATGAGACTTGCTCAGAAAAAGGAACTCTATTCCTTTCTTAACATTTTGCCTTCACTGGAGCTACCATTTTCAGTTGAGTTAGCTGCCTTGATTGGTATTTTCATCAAACCTCTATGATTTTTGCTTTATTAAAGAATTTTTTTGAATTGCGTATAATATGTTGCTTTGAAATAAGTATGTATTTTGGAATGTTCAGGTTTTTGCTTCTCCTTTTTGGTTTATAAGTTGTAAATATTAATAGATTTTCCATAGGTTAGATGTGCCATTACGTCTATTCTTATCCCACACCTCATCATGTGGCTGTGACTTTGCCAGTCTTCATTTTTAGTGTGATGATGAGCTTGTTAATGGCATTCACACCTGAGCCAAGTTGAAGTTTATGAGTTCTTTTCCTTTTCTGAAAACTTTCTGTTCTCCTTTTATTTATTTTTTAAATTGTATTTGTTCTTTTTTAGATATACATGACAGTAGAGTGTATTTTGACATATTTATACAAACATGGAGTATATCTTCTTCTAATTAGGATCCAAGTCTTATGGTTGTGCATGATGTGGAGGTTCACCATGGTGTATTCATATATGGACATAGGAAAGTTATGTCAGATTCATTCCACTGTCCTTCCTATTCTTGTCTGCGCTCCCTTCCTTTTCATTGTTTTTAAATATTCGCTTAGTTTTCTATGTACTTATTTCTCATTAAATCCCAAACTCTTTTAGTTGTAGAAATCTGCTCTTAGTAGATCCAGATGGACAGTTATTCTGTCAGGGGTACCTTTTGAGTCTCCTTACCTACCAGCCAGGGATCTCCCTTCACATATTCCAGGAATTCCCTTGGCCTTTTTCCTGTGTTGGATTCCTATGACTACCTTTTCCTTGTCATTCTTCCCAAGGAACGTCTTCCAGTAGAATTCCAGGTTGTAAATTACTTTCTTCATCATTTCTCCATTATGTTCTGGTTTCCAGGCTTGCTATTGAGAAGATCAAAAATTTTCTGATTTCAAATCATTTGTTATCTCACAGGATTTTTTGAAATGCTCAGAGTTAAAAGGAAAAAACTCACAGTGATGGAGGATGTGCTAGGTGGATGTGCAGATGGGTGTCAGTGGACCCTAATGCTCTACAAATGTATGGCCTTCCATTTTAGAAAACATTTTGAGTTATTTGATATTTTTTTTCCTTCTGTTTCCTTTACTCCTTCATTCTGCAATTTCACCTATTAGATTCTTAGATGGTCTTGGCTAGTTATTTTCCTTTACTTTGTTTTTTGTTTTATACTTTGGGCACCTTTAAAGATTTATATTCCAGTCCTTCTGAGTTTTGAATCATTGTTTTTTAAGCTTGCTGTTTTTGTTTCAGTGAGTGCAGTATCTCTTTCTTGTTGTTACTATTATTGAGTATTTTCATTTGCTCAGATTCCAGAAAGAAAAATCTTCTGTAACGCCTTAGATGATGTAAGTCGGGTATCAGATGTTATTTTGCTAAGAAAACTAAGTTATAGTTATAACTTGCTTATATCTCATTTTTTTTTTATTTTCCAGGTTTGGGGGACAGAGGTTTTTTTCTGCTTGTTTTTGCCAGATTGTTAAGTCCTCTGCAGAATGATATAGAAATTTCAAGTCTGAAAAATTCCTGTTTGACTTAAATTGTGTATTGGTGTAACAGCTTTCTAAAACTGGGATAAACTTACCCTTTCCTGTTTCCAATGATGATGTTTCCTTTCTTCCTTTAGTACTTTTTGTTCATCTTTTCTCTTTGTTTTGGAGTCTGTTAAGTCTTTGCCCATGTAGCATTTTCCCACATGGGAGCTCTGCATTGTCTTCTGCTCTACTAGTTTATTTTCTGCTTTATCGATTGCCTTCATTCAAGCCCATAAGTCAGATTTCTTTTCTTTTCCTCTTTTTGGTTAATGCATACTCTTTTTTGATCTTGCATCTCTTTCCACAACCACCTGTACCATGGAAGATGCTACTATGTCCTCAGCAACTTTAAGACCATGAGCTAGAAATTTTCTGAAGTTTTCCCTTTTAAGTATATTTACTTGAGAAATAAGTAGTACACTTATTTCTCAAGTAAATATTTGCTGTGATTCTAGAGTCTTCTGTTATTTTGACCTATAATTATATGTCTTATTGGCCTGGTAAATTTGTGTTTTTCTCTGTTGCTTATCCTTGGAGACCAAATGTTATGCATATTCAGTCTCAGGTATTGCACTCTGTTTTTTTCAAACACTTCTATGAGTCATTGCTTGACTGAAATCCAGAAGAAGGAAAAAGGTTAAGGTTTGTAGTAGTTTAATTTACCAACTAGAAATTCATCTTCTTGTGAGGCCTGGGAGGAAGCCAGCATTGGCTCCATAAGTAATCAAATGGAAGTTTGCCTCAAACCAGAGACTTTCTCTTAGGTATTTGGTGTGGCACTCAGTAATTAGCAAGGGCATTGTCACTTGGCATGGCTGCTGTCCTCAGAAGCCAGCTAGTAGCATTCCTTTTTTCTCACGTGTTCTGGGGCAGTCTTCATGGCCCTATGTAAATCAGAAGTGAATGCAGCCAGAGAGTACTCACTTGGCTGGCTTCTGGAGCCAGGAGCACTTTTTAAAGAGGTAGTGCATTTTACATGTTCTCCAGCTTTCTCCTGGCTTAGTCCCCTTTAGGCCTTGTCCCTCTGTATTGAGGGCATCCTTCCAGGTCTGTGGAGTTTTCATTTGCTTATTCTCTGTATATGCAGTTCCAGTTTCACATGAAGGGGGAATGGTGCCTTGTTCTTTTGTAGACCTCCCCCAGTGTTCCTTTCCAGTACATAATTTTGGAGATTTAAGCAATAATTAGGATCAATCCAGGGGTAGTTTTTGTGACTGATTCAGATATTTCCTATTCTTACATCCAGGTGATCATTTCTCTGGTAACCTGTCACAGAGGAATGATTATTTGCATAGTTTTCTTATTTAGAAATTATATTTTTTCTAAAATTATACTTGTCATTTGCATTATCCTTGCTATTTCATTTCATTTGCATATATTTTTCATTTTTAAATGATAGTCTAGATATAATACTATACTATGCTTCTTTATATAAGAAATAGTTTCACATCATTCCTTAGTGCTTATGTTCTTAACCCCTCCCTTTTTTAAAATTTTAATGGTAAAATAAATGTAACATAAAACTTACCTCTTTTGAACATTTTTAAGTGTACAATTCAGTAGCAATTAATTACATTCACATTGTTATATAAACATCACTACTTTCCACTTTTTTAAAGGTAAAGATTTTTTCCATATATTTATTTAGTTAGTTGTTGATGGACCTTTATTTGTTTGTTTATTTATATGCAGTGTTGAGAATCGAACTCAGTGCCTCACATGTGCTAGGCAAGCACTCTACCACTGAGCTACAACCCCAGCCCTCACTACTTTCCATCTTTAGAACATTTCCATCATCCTAAATTGAAGCTCTCTATGAAACACTAATGCTCCATTCTTCCCTCCTCCCAGCCCTTGTACCTCTATCTCTACTTTCTGTTTCTATGAATTTTTATGTTTGTATTTTATGCATATGATTTAAATTGTAGGGGTAATTCATATTGCATATTACATAATCAATGACTGTAAGGATGGATAATCCAGTGAAGAGATGACAAAACTCATCTTTTCAAAGTAAGTGATATTAGAGAGGTAGTTTATAGTTTTGAGAAGAGTTATATAGATCAGAAAAATGCCTAATGGAAAATGGAGACAACTAGGGAAGGAAAGAAGGAACAAAAGTCATGACCCAAGGGCAGCTGAAGAAACTGATGTCAGTGGGGAAAACCCACACTACTTTGTGGTTTTCAGTAGCTAGAACACAGCTTAGGAGCTCATGCAAAGGAAATGTAGTCAGGTTGATGGTAGGTTGGAAGAAAGATGGGACTGGTATTCAAGTACTTGGAAGAGTTAAAAGAAGGGTATTTTTCTTTAAAAGTTCTTGGTCAACTCCATAGTTGACCATGGGATTTTGGTCAGGTGGGAGGGTCTAGTATGTCAAAGTGAACCAACTTCCCCTGCTAGATAGGGGCATTTTTACTTAGGACATACCTCGTTTTTCCATGATTTGGGCAGTTTTATGAATAAGTTGGCAAATAGATACGTGATAATTTTAGGACATTATTCCCAAGAGAACACTGGTTTATATCTTTAATGTTGTTTCGCCCTTACTTTTTGGCAGAGTCAAGTAATCATGCACTGTTTTATAAAGAGTGCTTGTAATGTGCTAACGAGTTCAACAAAAGTCTTGAAACTAGACAGATCTCAAATACTTTATGGGAAAGAAGTTAATTTTACATCTTATTTTCTTTCTAAAAATATGAATTGAAAATCTGATTAGGCATCTCAAGTATATGAAACATGAAATAAGGGGCACAGAGTTTTATATAGTGGAGAGAAGCCCAGGGTTCTGTGTCACAGGGTCACTCCACAGGCTACCTAACTTCCATCTTGCCTTCTGCAGGACTCTCTGAAGTTTTTCCTTTAAGATATTCTGTGCATTTTTTTTATCTCCTCTTAATTCTCATTCACTTGGAGGGTTGGTGTATTTGAAAGGGGCTGGGACTTAGAGTCAATCCTGGCTTAGGTCTCAGCTCTCTTCATTCCTGCTTGTGTGGTTGTAAGTATGTCGCACAACACTTCAAAGCCTCAATGTGTCCTCTGAAGTGAGCTAACAGTGTCTGCCTTGGACTCTACGTGCTATGACTGCTCCAGAATTCAGTGTCCCATGGGCTCTCACTGAACCCCAGTCTTTCTCTTGTTGACTATCAGCAGTGATGCCATAGAACATATTGGTTTAGTGGGCCATATTCTTTCCTTGTTATAGGCCAGGTCTCTGTTTTGCCCTTTGAATAGTTCTCTACACTGTGAATATTGAAAGTATCTAAATATCTTCAGGTTATATTGATTGACCGAGATTGACTGAAATGAATTGGAACCAAGAATATAGTATGATTGTTTAAGGGTGGAATATTGCTTGCTTTTTTTTTGGCTATCATGATATATTTATGTATTCATATGTCCATCTCAGCATAAAGCAAGGCAATGTGAAGTGTAAATACCTAAGGAGGAGAAAAGAGAAACAAAAAAGGGATTAGCACAAATTGACTCTAAGAATATGTTCAGTGTAAAGCAGTGCATGATGGGGTCTTGTAATTCCCTTGGGGTAGGCTTATCACTCTGGAAGCCTCATGAATAAAGAAAGGCATTTCTGTATACATACCCTGTTTCCTGGGCTGTTCATTTAAATTCACAGTCTGATACACAACAGGTCTTTTATTCCCTCTAAAAAGGAGGACTAAGGATGTCAGTATTGTCTCAGAGCAGCTATAGAATTCAGTGTTGATTGTCCTGCTAAAATAGCTTGAGAGATTTATAATTTACTTTTTAATAAAAATTATCACTTTAACAGAAGAGCATAGGAAGTTTCCACAGTTCAAAACAATTAAAGCTTAAAGTGATTGAACCTATAACTTGAAGGATTAATACATGAAGACAGAATAAAATAAAATTTAAGAGTTCATAGAAGTTGCTGTGAAATCTAGGTCATTTTTAACAAAAGCAGCTCTTCTGAGCTTGTGACTTGTCTGGTATCATTGAGCTAATCTAGAGTAGCACCAGAGGATTTGGGGTCAGAGGACTCATATTAACTGTCCAACTTCACTATTCCTTCTACAGAAGACTTGGGTCATATGAACTCCAGTTTACTTTTACTATTTTGAAAAGTATCATTCTCTTAGAGTTTAGAAGTATTTCAGGCATCACCCTGCATGTTAGTGGAACTATATGTTTACAGCAGGAGCTGACTAGGTCTTTTTCATTATGTCCCTAGTTTCCTGCAGATGTTCCATAAATATCTTGGAGTGCTAAAAAAAAAGGAGATAGGAGATTACTAGATGGGATGAAAACCATCTAAAAATGAATTTTTTTAAAAAGTGAAAGAATTTTCTTAATTTCTTAAGATGAAAAAAATTCCCCTTCTGAACTAATTGCAACATTGAAACTATCATCTCAGTGTTTTAATAGAACTGGGGCCATGCTCTCCTGCTGGGAACTTAGCATCTTTCTAAGTTTTCTTAGTGAACATATTAAGGAGAGAAAATTTTGTTGTATTTTGTGCTTATTGTGCATCTTCTCCTGGAGTATGTCAGGACTGTAGGAATTCTTCTTCCTCACACATATGGAAGTGTGTGCTCTATTCCTTGACACTGGGTGTCTTGCCTGTCTTAAATCTTGGACATGGTGACCAAGTTGTTTGAGGAAACATAAACAGGGATCACATTGACTTTCTTACTTTTCATGCCAGACTGGGAATTGGGGTTGTTTTTGCTCTAGTTCTGGCTCTTCTGTGAACTAAATAAAATGTTCAATTATTTGGTCCCTTCTCTTCTCTGAGCTTCAATTATTTTTTCATCTGTAAATGGGTATAGTCTAACCACTTGATGTTTTTTTCTCTTTACCCTTTGTATATAAACTATCAGCTCTCAAATGGGGATCATTTTTTTTTCTTTCTAGTTTGTTGTTTAATGACTGGATGGCTTCTCCTCCTCATCATCTCTCTAGCTTGGAACTACCTCCCCAGAACTTCTAGTTGTTATGAAAAGTTAAATTTAAACTTTTGAAAATACATCCACTTAATATCACTAGGACAAATGATACAGAAGTCATGGCTTTTAGATATTGGAGTTTTCCTATTGGATTCCTGTGTTTCTTGCTGTAGTATTTGGCACTTGGTGTATAGATTTTTACTTCCTGTAGCCAATGGTACTTCACTCCTTGCACCAGTCCTCTTGCACTAATTGTGACTTTTCCTGTCTCTTTCTAGGTTCACAGTGTCTCCTAGCATGACCCTGATCTGATCAGTGACCACAAGAATTGGCTTCTGTCTTTGGCATTGTAGTACTGGGGCCTGATCACCACCTACCGCTGCAGAGCTGTCATGGCTGCTGCCTCTACTTCCACCCCTCTGATTTCACAGCCCCAGGTAAGTAAGTAATTCACACTAGCAGAGATTTGAGCTGATCATAGTTTTCATGAATATTTAAATTGAGTTTCAGAAGGAGCGTTCGACTGTAGAGATTGTGTGCATCTCTTATGATTTGGTGGGTGCTTGGATAATGGTGCTTTTGTGAGTGAGGTGCCATTTAGTTCAGGAAGCAGCTGGAACAATGAACAAGTGATGTTAGTAAGCTGGCCTCTGTTTGCAGGGGCCTTGGTTTTCAGTGCTTTAGGATGTCTGTTACTCTAGGCATCAGACTCCAGATCAAGACAAGTGAGTAGTAAATTTTGCTGCTATCCCTTTCTTTTATCTTTCTTTTTTTTGGGGGGTGGGGGTGGGTAAGGGTGCTAATGAAATAACTCAGAATGGATCAAGTTTTGCAATGCTGCCCTGTTGTCTTCCTCTTAGAATTATTATTTTGCTCTGACCTGTTGTAGGAACTTGGAAATAAAATGCAGTTCTAGAAACTTTTGGATGGTAGTCAAGGTAATTTTCCTGTACACCAAAGGGTAGTGCAGTGGTACAGCAGGGACGTTGTCTTTGTTTGGATTATTGGATAACCTGCTCTGAGTATTTAGTAAACTCGTTTAGGCTCAGCAGCAGCGTGGTACAATAGGGAAACAGACTTGGAGTCAGCACGCCTCAGTTCACATCCCTGGGCCTTGGATTTTTGGGTTAAGGGCCTTAGCTATGCCGCCCTTCTCAGTTTCAGGTTCCTCACCTGATTAAATGATAGAATATATGGAAGGTACATGGAAGGGGCTCGGTGAGTATAGTTTCCCATGATTTCTTTTTTTAGCTTCACTCTTCAGAGTGTGGCATCACTCTGAATCATTTATGAAAATCATTTTTAGGCCAAGGTTAAAGAAAAAAAGGAAGAGCCATGTGGATTGAAATTTGAATCTTGATGATACACACTTTTATTCCTGTGTTTTGCAGACTATTGAAACTCATATGTATTTTGAGTAAGGGTGCCTGTTCTTTTTAAAGAAGAGTGAAAAGAGGGAGAGAGGAAAAAGGGACATTTTTACTTCATTTACTTTAAGTGTTTTCCCCGCAAAGACCTGGGATTTTATCATGTGGCTCAAGTCCTTGCTATACTTCACAGCTTTAGTATTCTTTTCTAGCATTTTAGTGCTACCCCCATCATGAGCTTTTTGTCTTTCTAATAAATGGATCATTGCCCTTTCAACATCCATTGACCTGGATGTTTGGTTTTCTTTACCCTCAGTAGTTTTTTTGGTGCTTGAGAGTCTTAGAGAATGGCTAGAGAGATTTAGTGCCTGTTACCCAAGATCACCATTTCAAAGTCCAGTGCAGCTGTTCTCAGGTAATGACTGTCCTTAGCCTTATGTGAAGTGAGTAGGCCCTAGAGCAGGTTTCCTGGTCTAGGTATTTTAGCATACCAATGTCCCTGTCATTTGTCAGCATTTCCAACAGCATCGACCTGTCTACACACACTTTTCCTGTTACACAAACTACTATCAGCTGATGAGTAATATAAATACTTTCAAATGACTCATTTAATTAGAATGTTTAACACCACCCAAGGCAGAAAAAGGCCATATTTAATATAAACACATGGGGAAATGTGTATTCATAAATTTTCTGTGGGAAGATTAGTTGGTGCAGCCACTTGGGGGTGGAGGGTGGTAATTTGACAATAGATATAAAAATTATATACTTTTGCACATCCCTATAAAAACTCTCACATGTGAGATCAAGCAAGAATGCATAAAGATATTCATCGAAGAATTGGTTAAAAACCAAGAAGTATAAAACTTTCTGAATATTCAATAGTGGAAGGACTTAATAAATTCAGGTATGTAAATATGATTGAAATACTATGTTCTAGTTAAAAAAATGAGGCTATCAACATAGCTATATTGCCCTATGGAACCTTATGGGGGGCAGAGAAAGATGCAAATAATTCTTATAGGAAGATATCATTAAAACTGTAAAATGATACCATGTGTTTTTAGGGACAAACATATGGTACATAAATTTAAATCCAAAGTGAAAAGTTCAGCACATACATTTCCAATAGAATGATATTGTCCCCAAGAGGGCCAAATTTGGATCTTGAGAGATGAAAAATTCCTCCAAAGCTTAGTGCTACCTAGCAAAATGCTGTTTAGTATTTAATTTTCCATTAAAGATAATTTAAATTTAATTAAATTTTTTTCCTAGAGGATCACTAATGAAAAGAAAAATGGTCAAAAAACGCTGGCTTCTTGAAGGATGCACATGGCCCTCTAGTCACACTGTCTGGGTTAAAATCCTGCCTCCAGCATTTACTGACCTAGTCATGGGGAAAGATGCTCACCCCTTGAAGGTTCCTCCATATGCTCATATACAAAATGGGCAGAGCAGTAATGGAGCCAACCTCAGAGAGTTGTTTTAAAGATGATCTCAGAAAACATGTATAAAACTTAGAATAGTTTCTGGCACCTCTGCCCATGATATTAGCAACTGTTCCTGTTTAGCAAGCTCTACAGCAGGCTGGGGATACAAGGGTAGATAAGATAAATAAGGCTTTTGTCCTGCTGGAGTTTAGAAACATAGTAGAAGATGCACAGATTAGGGAACAAAATATTACAACCCTGTGTCACAAGTGCCATGAGACAGGAAGTAGAGATGTTTCAGGAGTAAAGCAGAATACCCAGAAAATAAGGACTCAAAGGATCAGGCAAGACTTCTTGAAGGGAGATAATGAAAGAATGTATTAATTTAGTAAGAGAAAGAAAGAGCAGGTGCAGATGTCAAATGTCCCAAGGTGAGACCGGGTGCAGTACTTAGAATTTGGTTCAGGGTGCTCACAGTATAGTAGGGCATGGGGTTGTAAACAGTGATGTCCCTAGAACCACCTCTGCTACTCCACAAGGGCCAATTGTTACGTTTTTAAGAATTTTGTGAGCCAGTTTTTCTTCATACTGGTAGCTTGAAATTAGCCAGGATGGAGTGTTTACAGAAACTGGTAAATGTCATGAGTTAGGTTGTAAAGCTGGAGATTTTGCAGGGCCTTGCATATTATATTAAGGAATATAATATTGATCTGAAAGAAGCCTATGTTGTTTACTGGTTACCCAGGCTTTGGAATCTTAGATCTGGATTCAAGCTCTGATTTTTGACATTTTTGCTGAACAAATTCTCTATCAATGTCAACCATGGTTGTTGTCTCATTATTGTTGCCACATGTTGGGAACTTCCGATTTTAAAGGAGTCAGCAATAAGCTGGGAGAGGTGGCTTAGGAGAGATGAAGGCCATTGGGTCACTTGTTCCAGGATCCTCTGATTATTTATGAGCCCAATTATATGTTAGTCTTCCAATGGAATTTGTACAAATCGTAGTCCAAGGCTAGCTTGCCCTTGCCTCTAAGCCTGATGTCTTCTCTTCCATTAGCAGTGTTCAGAGAAAGTTAAAATTATTTAAATGCAGAATCTCCTTAGACAGCAAGTAATGAGAAGTTCATTTAGACATCTTAGCCTGCTATTGTCCGGCATGTGCACTTATACGCTGTTTTAGAGTGAATTCTTTTAGAGTGTAAAGATACACTCACATTCAAGTGTGAAAGTCCTGAAAATACTTTTCCAAGGTAAAAGCAACAATTAAAAAAAGAAAAAGCTTTTGATTTTGTTTATTTCTCCATTCATTTGATAACAAAAACATTTTTCTAGTTAAGGCTGCCTAATACTAGACATAAACTAATTAATATGAACCAATAGCCTGTAATTGTTTCAAACAATAATAAGGAAGAAAGCTTTCATTGTCACCCCTGCTGGGATTGCCGTGCAGTTAGTGAAAGATAGGCCTTGTGCTTTGAAGTGGGACAAGTTTGTATTCTCTGCTTTGCTGCTACAAGCTGGATTATGGTTTTCTCCTACTGAGAAAGCACCTTGCAAAGCTAGGTGAATCCTAGGGCAAAACTAGACTAGAAGCCTCAGGATGTTGCTGACTTACAGTTCTGCTCTTCCAAACACTGAGCTGATAAAGAGCTTCCTTATCCACAGGAAGCACCAAGGATGTGTTTGAAGGCAGGAAACCTGTTCATCACTAGGTGTAGTTAATGTGTTCATGTCTTGGGGTCATTGAAGGTATGGGATGGGATAGGAAACTGAAAAACTTAAGTTGCTACTCTCAGTAGCCATGTTCTCTTTCTAGAACTCTTGAGCATTCCCTTAATTGTGGTTGATCAGGTTGTGGGTTGAATAAATAGAATTTAGATTAAAAAAATTAAAATTTTTTTTGGTGGTACTACTTGGGATTGAATAGGGGTGCTCTCCCAATTGACCTCTAATCCCGTCCCTTTTTATTTTTAAATTTGAGATAGAGTCTCACTGAGGTTGAGGCTGGCCTCAAACTTTCAATCTTCCTCAGTCTCTTGAATAGCTGGGATTATGTGCGTGTGCCACTTGTATCAGGCTGTTTTCATTTTAATGGAGGGGTCAGTAGTTAGTTTAATATCTGAGTGTGTGATTTGGCTTTGTTCAAATCCAAGGCTGGTAATAGAGGCAGAATAGGTGACTGAGAACAAGGTATTTAACTCCCACACCTGTGATTTCAGCAAGGAAGGAATCTGTTCCTTCAGCATTTTACAAGGTGTTTCATTCTGTCTCTCATGTGAGGGACTGTTTTGGTTTTTAGCCAAGGACATAAATATATTTTGATCTTTCCAAGTGTTTTCTGGTAGCTTTCAGTTAAAGTATTTCTTTAATTCTTCTTCAATATTCCAATAAAAGGTGGCTGGTCTCTCTGCATGTTGTCTGTTGGAAGACAAGTGTTTTTGAACATTGTTACCTATAGATTCTCCAAAATTCCATTGTATTTACAACATATATATTTTAGAATGTTTTATTTATGTTATTAGAGAGTATTTTGGATTAAAACAACTGAATTACACATTAAATGAGTTGCATTTTTTAGAAGTTAAAAGATTTTTGCATGTTTTTCTTAGAACTTTCAAACATTCACAAAAATGAAGAATCATACTGTAACTCTCAATATAGCCACCATCTAGACTCAGTAGTTGCTAGCATTTTGCCATGGTGTTTTACTTGCTCCCCTTTTTGGGGGTGGGAGTGTGAGAAGCATTTTAAAGTAAATCCTGGTAGCATGTCATCTCATCACAACGATCACATATCAGTATTCATCTCTAGGAAATAATTTGTTTGCATAATTACAATACAATCATCACATTAAACAAAATTAAAAACCCTTTACTATCACTTTTGTACTCAGTTTGTATTCAGATTTCTCTACTTGTTTCTCTGAAAAGCATTTTTGCAGTTAGTGTGTTAAAAAACATTGATGAGATCGCACAAAAGCATTTAATGTCTTATAAGGTTTAAGAATATAATTCCATTTTCTACTTTATTTTCTAAATAAAGAAGGTTATATTGATAATCAGACTATTTCACTATTGAATATAAAATTGAGACATACACAGAAGATTCCAATATAAATGAATTATTACAGTGGTTGCAGTTACTAAGTTCTGTATCTCTAACATAAGGAATTATGGATATCTTCTGATAGTGCTTTCTTTTAGACTAATGCATGAATGATAGAATGAAGAACTAATGCAGTATGAGTTAATTGCTATATGAAATTTCTGGTGACACATAACAAAGACATAGTGTGGTCTGACTCCCTAACATGCAATTGAGAAAGAGAATGCATAGGCTTAGAAACAGATTTTGATTTGAAGTGAGGCCATTGTAGCTAAAAGGCCTTTCAATGTAAGTATCTCTTTCAGCTTTATTTTTTTTAATAAAAAATAAAATAATGGAATTAAAATAATGTGTACTGTGCTCACAAATTTAAATGACAAAATATCTGCTCAGTGTTTTGTATAGTATCAACCCCTTTAATAGATACCAGGTATGCTAGTTCTTTCAATTTTCCTACTGATTATTCTGAGAGTTCTTTACAGAGAGAAAGTGGTTCCTGCTACATATGGTCTGTGTATATAATGTGCATATGTGTTATGCCAGAAGATCCATCAAAGGATAAACACTCTACAGAAAACTCCAATGTATTGCCAGGAATAAGTGCATATGGAGATAAACATTGAGATTTCTGACTTACTCCATCTTGAACCATGTTTCTATTAGGAATTAGATTTGTTCTCATATTGCCATTTAAATTCATTTATGCCCCTTCTTTGTTTATAAACTCAGATAAAGTTAGAGAGGATATCTTCCTTTGGAATCTAAGAGCACATTTAAATTTTCTTTTCATAAGATAAAATGTACAGGATAACCTGGGGTAAACCACAATGATAGCTTTCTTGTTTGTAGATTTTTCTTTCTAATATATTTTTAATTGGCTTAATATTTAATGATTAATAGAGTTACACCTCAAAGTGTGTGGTATTTTCCTTCTTACTGCTCATAGTTGTGTTTTGTCTGTTCTTCTTTTCACACTCCTAAGTTCACCAGCTACTTTTATTTGAACTTTTCTTGCAGATTTGCCATGAATAAACATAAAGGTGGGACAATGGCCTGCTATTTTTACCATAATCCTAAGAGTCCAGTGGTGTAGCTCAGTAATAGAGTGCTTGCTCAGCATGAGAGATTCCCTGGGTCAGATCCCTAGCACTGCCTGCGCCCCCCCCCCCACAAAAAAATACACACACATAAATAATAAATAAAAATAAAAAAATTCAAGATCTGTAACTTGCTGTAATAAAACTGTCATGGGAAAAAAAGAAAACAAAACCTCAGCCTATATTTGCTGTGTGTTGATACTGCCTTTTGCTAATTGTATAAAATCACTTAAGCACTGTCCTTAGTTAAACCTTCCCTTTTCATAAATGATTGTTCAAGCAGGCTCAGGCTGGATAGAAGTGAAAGTGTGTTGATATATACTGCTTAGCATTAGAAAAGGCTGTGGCAATAAAGCAACTTTCAAAGATTTAGACAACTTTTAGCAAAAGATCAAATCCTGCAGAAAGAAGAGTAGGATGTGGTTGTTGTTGAACTAGGTGGCTTCCTGATTTCAAAGTCAGAATGTCCAGCAGGTGATTTCAAAACATATTTTACTTAAGTGAACCTCCACCAGCCAGCACAGGGAGTTTTTGGAGTCTTAGTTCAGGCTTGGGAGGAAGATCGGATTCAGGTATGAGCCTAACACTGAGGGCTGTGCATACTCTAGAAGTCTACTTAGCATTATCTTACTTGTGGTTGATTAGGTTACAGAACAACCTGGCAAAATAATGGAGGGCAGGACCCAGCAAGGATTCCAGCCAATGACCCAGTGGCTCAGGCAATAGTTCAGGGTTTAGCTTTTGCAGACATGCTGGGTTGTGTAGAGATGACATGGATAGGTGTAAATTCCACCTCTGTGAGACATGTCCTTGCAGAGAGACTCAGCTGCTGCTCAGCCCACTGTCTCTTTCAAGAGTAGCTTGGAACACTAGGACCATCAAACCTGTACATGGGCCAGGTACTGTTGCGCACACCTGTAATCCCAGAGGCTTGGGAGGCTGAGACAGGAGGATCACAAGTTCAAAGCCAGTCTCAGCAACTTGGCAAGGTCCTAAGCAACTTAGTGACACCCTGTCTCAAAATAAAAAATTTAAAAAGGGCTGTAGATGTGACTCAGTGGTTGGTCATCCCTGGTATAAAAACAAAAACAAAACAAAACCCTGTACATGGGAAGTCAATCCTGTGGCAGTGGAGAAAGAAAAGGCAGAGAAAAATAAGGTGGCAAATGATAGGGAACATAAAATATGAAGATTATAGTCATCTGTCACACCATTATATTTTACTGTTTCAACTGATGCTTTAGGAATATACATTTAAGCAGAATTCTTATATGTACTTTTTGCCTGCATTTTTTAAAAAGGTTTGGACAAAGAGGAGGCTAATTCTATTTTAAATATTACATGCTGCTTTTTTTATTGCATATTTTATGGTTTTCTCTAACCTAACCACAGAAAAAGAAAGTATAGTTTATAGAGACACACAATGTTGTAATAAAAGAGCACAATAAGGTAATGTAGGAGAAGATGTTAAACACTGAAAAGAAGTATATAACCCTGTCTTTTAAAATCAAAATGGAACAAGTTGATAAAGAAATATACATTCTGTTATTAGCCTGTACACAGAATGGACTAGTGGGAAATAATGTTGCATTTTTCTCACAGGACAAACTGCAAAATCATTTTGATCTTTTAGTTCAAGAGTGAATGCACTTTAGAGATTTGGTTTATGAAGGTTTAAGTCCTTTGGGTTTTGATTTAAAATTTTCAAAAGGACACATGTCACAGTAATAGAGTGACAGATCCTCCATCTTAAAAGAGAGTAACATTTTTCCCTTCATTTTAGAGGAATTTTACATCTTTCTCCTTCCTTTCCCTCTTTATTAATGGCTCAGACTGAATTAGATTTTTTTAAATAAAATACATTAAACACAATGAAACATGTGGAATTACAATACCATAATGTATTCATTACCCAGCTTTTATTTTGATTTAACTTCTTCATAATTTTTTGGACTTTAGTAAATAAAACAAATGAATAATTACAAAGTTGAAGTGCCTGATACTCCTTTCCAACTCTGTTTACCACCCCTTTGCCTAGAAAACTTAATATCTATCATTCTCTCCACATTTGATTGTAGATATATAACTATGTGAGAAAAATATAAAATATCTATTGTAGATCTCTGCAAATTTTTACCAGTCATAAGGATAGTATACTGCAGGTATATTTGTGAAATTGCTTTAGTCACTAGTATGTATTATACCCACTTTGCTTAATTGCCTTTTGGTAAATAAAATTCTTGTTGTTCTCTTTAAGCACATATGTGATTATTCCCTAGCCAGGGTTAGAATTTTCAAGCTAGAGTATGAACATGTCCAGTTTTAGTGGTTTCACCAAACTATTTTTCAAAGCTATTGTACTGTTGTACTTTCACCAGCACTGTATGATTGTCCTTGCCAACTCTTGATTTTTTTCAGAGTTGTTAACTTCTGCCAACCCCAAGGAAATAAATTGGATCTCACTGTAGTTTGTATTTAACTTTCTGTGATGCCCTGTCCTTTCCTCTTTTTCCCCCTTATTTTACTGGCCTAACAAAACCACTAGTGCATGTAAAAGCACTTGAGTTAACTTTGTTTTGTTTTTGTTTTAAAAGGGAATGTTTCCATGAAATTTGACAGTTTACTATACCTGTTTGGTAGCCACCTTTTTTTTAAGGAAATTAATTATCTTCTAAGTCTAAATTGCCAAACTATCATGAAAGTCATTAAAAAAATTATCTTAAAAGTTATAGCCAGGCATAGTGGTACACGCCTGTAATCCCAATGGCTTGGGAGGCTGAGGCAAGAGCCAGCTTTAGCAATGGCAAGGTGCTAAGCAACTCAATGAAAACTTGTCTCTAAACAAAATATATACACACAAAAAAAATAGGACCGGAGAATATAACATGGTGGTTGAATGCCCCTGAGTTCAATCCCTGGTACCCCACACCCCCAAAAAGTTATAAAACATTTTTTCCATGTCTTATGACAAATGACTTTCTTCCTCTCCTTAAATTTTTTGAAATGGTTAATTATATTAGCAGATTTTTAAATGTTAAATCATCTTTGGATTCTGGAATAAACTCTACTTAACATATACAAACCCTATGGTTATCGACATATCTATAGGTTATCTACATATCTACATCTATACACATTGCTGGATTCAATTTACTTGCATTTTATTTAGGAGCTGTCACATTCTTAAATAAGATTGGTGATTTTCTCTCTCCTCTTCCTCTCTCTCTCTCTCTCTCTCTCTCTCTCTCTCTCTCTCTCTCGTAACATGGTTATGTTGATTTCTTACAAAGGTAACCAAATAAGCTTACAGAGACATTTAAGATGAGAGTGGAGGTATTAGAGTGAAAGCAGATTAAGGGAAGAGAATGCCTTTAGACTTTAAGCCAAGTGTTCATATTCACCTATTAAGGAGTATGAATGGAAAGTATAACTCTTGAACCTGCAGTAGTGGAAAAGGGGGACCACAATCTGTTCAGCTCAGTTTGGGTTCATTCATTATCTGACACTCCCGGGACCTGCTCTGATTCTTCTGCGTATGCTCATGGTTTCCCTCCTATGCTGTTATTCTTTTGGAATGATGAGTTCATGATCAGTGAGTCTAACTTGAGAGAATCCTGCATGGCTACACTGTGAGGGCTAGGCACATAGACGAGGAAGGGTTATGGGAGTATCATGAATTCAGGACCATGGTTTGTATTAATTTCTCCTCTTGTTGAGATCTCAGAATTGAGTCTAATTTTCCATACCAAGCGTTTGTGATTTATATGTTTGAGGTTATGATTTCTTAAGAGACTCTTTTATTTTACTTATTTTCTAATTTGGAGGCTAAATTAAAACTGACCTGCTTCCTTTTCTCTGAAGTGCAAAAAGGTAGATTATTGATTTTTCCTGGTATACCGTTCTCTTGATGTGGAGATCTTTAAGAGCTCTAGCTTTATGGGTGGATATCACTTCTAATTCATTGCCTCAGTCAAGGCCAAGGGTTTCTGTTTCCTAGTAGTGTTTAAAATCTTGTCCCCAGAGTCTTTGATACAATCTGCTGCCAGGGCAGCCTATCACATGATTTGCAGTTTTCTTTTAGCTCAGTGATGTATCTAAAAGTCCATTTTTTTTTATATTGTATCGAGCACATTGTAGGGTTTTTAGTGATTTTTACCATTCTTCCTCTTGGGGACAACACAGAATTCTCTGGAAATTTGGAAAGTGTGATGATGATGATGACCACCTGTTCTTAGCCTGGTGGAAAAAGGCTATGACAGAGAAAACGCATGTTCATTGACCTACAATTACTATGTTTTCCATAGTTGCTTTATGCATATTTATATGTTATATTGAGGTACTTTGTTGCTTTATAAGTGGTACTTGATGTACTTTTTCAGATAAGCTTTTTAAAATTTGCATATTCTTCAGCAATTATAAGGAGTCTAGGTTTAATACCTTTTGGAGTTTATCAGTATTGTTTTGTGGCCTCTCTTCTACTTTTAGTGGGAAATCATAATTTTTTGTTTGCTTGTTTCTAACTGGAGACTACTCTAAAAAGATGAGAAATATTTTTCTTATCCATAAATTTAATGGTATTTGAATAAATTCTGTGCTACTTTTCTAATCTTTATAGGGGGAGGAAGTATGTCAAGGTCTGATTATTTTGCATTTAAGAACTAGAATTGAAAAGGTCTTAGAGAGCCTTTATGGAGATTGAGATCTCAGAGGAGTTATGGATCTTGATGAAGACCAAGTTAACTGGTGGGCATCAAAATCAGGAAGAGACCTGGTTAGCAGAGGCCATATATCAGGTCCTCACCCATGTCATTGTCATGCTTTATCAGAAGAGGGAACAGTGTTGGCCTGATTTATACCTTGTTTCTGTTTCTTTCTCCAGGAGAGATTAAAACCTCTCTTTTAAGAAGAGTATGTCAGTAGAGTACATATTTATATTCTTACCTGAATACTTACTAACTCACATAGGTATAATTACTAGTCTGTGAATTTATGCCAGGTGGAAGTTCCCTCTTCCTCTTGGTTAATGAACATGTCATTGTCTTGCAGGAGATTAGAAAGTGCATCAGATGAACTGAGAGTGGCTCTACTACAGTCAGGTGTATCATTTTGGTGTCCCTTGAAGGCAGGCATCATGCAGTCCATGGTATCACAGAATACTTGGTATTCTGTGAATGCTTGTGAATGTGTGAATGAATAAATGAAGTGCACAATGAGGATGAATAGCCTGTGTGCCCCTTCAGAATTTAGGTTTGGCAGAATTGTTATGACTTCCCTCACAGATAGGATGAGGTAGACTTCTTAGATTTGGAACTCTCTTCTCTGTAGAGCAGCCCTTGAGCCCTGCCCCCAGTCATCCTGAGATGTAGTGATTAGAGGACGAACAGGGCTCCATTGTGGATTTTTTGCCATGGAAGACAATTTAATTTTCTTCTTATCTGTATTTTTGTTTCTTGGGCAGGGCAAAATTTGATGACTTTTTATAGCAGAAATTTCTAACTGTAGTAAGTTGAATTTTAGAGTAATCTTTTAAAAAAATATTTACTGTGTTTTATCTGAATATATTTTTGTTTTCCCCTAAATTTTTTATAATAAACATTGCTTTTCTAAAGAGAAAAAGAAAATCATTTCTAATCTTTTAACTTTTTAAAATTTTTCTTTTTTAGTTATACATGACAGTAGAATGTATTTTGACATATCCTACCATTTCTAATCTTAACTAGATAAATGATACAAATTTGCCATTTTACACATTGTTCATCCTTTCTCCCTTTTGTATTCTGTTTTTCTCCAGTAATATGAAAAGTCACCCTACTTTATTATTTAATTTGGTGGGTTTTGAATCAGCATATTTTAAATTTATTTTGAAAATTGTCACAGTTTAATATGTTTTGCTTGTTTACCCAGTAATAAGAGAAATTTACATATATTTACATTCTGCTCCCTGAGTTCAAGATCTTATTAGTATCTTTAGTGACTTTTTTGGTCCCAGATTATTATTAATATTTTTGTAGGTATAACTTCTTTTAAGGATTATTGTGGATGTCTGTTTTATAGTCATGTGAAAACAGTCATATGCCTTGTAGGTTTCCATGCTTGCTGCCAGTGTTTTTGCTCTATTGCACATGTGCTTTTGTTGTTTTGGTTTTTTCTTTACTTTTCTCATGACTTATTTTTATGGGTATTTTCCTTAGGAGGTAAACACATATGATGTTATTTTCTGCACTCTGCATGTCTGGTACTGTTCTTTTTGTCCTCATGTGAAAACATCAGGGTAGATGAATGTGGGGCCTTCCGGATCTCAGACATTTTCTCCACAAAGTAGAGAATCTGATTGTGTGGGTCCTGTCCTTAGGAATTCTATATCAAAAGCTTATAGTTGTTCTGTTCTCTCTCTTACATATGTGATTCAGTTATATTCTATTTAATTGTTTCTCTATACTCCTAACATTTTTTTACCCTGAGATTCCAAAATCATATCAAGCTATATTTTAATTGTTTTTAATTAACTTTGTTTTATAATTTATATAAACTTAAACCAGGAAGCTGAAGTCTTTTTCCTTAAGCAATAACTTCTCTTTATTTGGAGCTGTGTTTCTTCAGCTCTGCTTTAGTCTTTCTTGGATTCCCTATAGGACTCAAGTTTTTCCTATGTATACATCTTTTTCTTTTGTTCTTGTCATCTCTGACCCTCTTTTCTGAGTGCTAGGTGAATTTATTAAGTCTTCTATCTGCCATTTACATTTTCTGGAATTTTTATATGTTATTGCCTGTGTTGCTGCTTTTAATTCAGAAACTGTTTTTCAATTTGTTCGTATAGGCACAATGATGACTTTCAAAGATATTTATTACTTAATCCTCAGAACCTCTGAGTAACCTACCTTACATGGCCAAGGGGACTTTTCACATGTGATTCTGTTAAGAGTTTTGAGAAGGGGAGATCAGCCTGGATTATCCAAGTGGGATTAGTGTAATCACAGTGTTCCTTAAGAATGGAAGAGCGAGGCAGCAGAGTCCACGCAAGAGTGATGCGCTGAGAGAAAGACTTGACTAGAATTACTGGCTTCTGATGGTAGAAGGGGCCATAAACCAAGGAATGAGGGCAGTCTGTAGACATAAGAAAAGAGTCTTCTGTAGAGCCCCTGGAAAGGAACATATCCTTGCCAGCACCCTGGTTTGATTCCACTTTTTACTTCTGATGTCCAGAACTATAAGAATAAATTTGTATGTTCAGCTGCTAAGTGTATAGCATTTTATTATAGTGGCAATATGAAAGTAATTCAATCTCCATTTAGTTTTTACTGGGATTTTTGTTATCTCAATATGACTAATTTTATTTTTAATTCTAGTACCCTAAGAAAGCACATTAAGAATACAAATCATAAATATTCTATAATTTAATCTTTCTTTTTTCGCCTCTCTTCTTCTTCCATAAGTCTGCTATAGTGGGAGGTGCTGGGTATCCAACCCAGGTACACGTGCATCTGAGGCAAGCATTCTACTGCTTAGCTATATCCCCAGACAACATTTTAATTCCTAGTACATTTTTCTGTTCCTTGAGTATTCAGTTGGTAATTTTCATGAAATGCAGAGTTCTTACCCAGAATTCTCTTTGTATAGAATTTTAAATCTAAAATAGACTTTATATATCACTGAGTCTGTTTTCCTCATTTCACAGAAGATAAAACTGAGTTTCAAAAAATAATGTTTTATCACTATAATATAGTCTAGTATTTATGGTGTCAGGACTCAGTTTCTTTCTTTCTTACTTTTTTCTTGTACCAGGGATTGAAGGAGCACTTAACCACTGAACCACATCCCCAGCCCTTTTTTTATATTTTATCTGGAGGTAGGGTCTCATTGAGTTACTTAGGACCTTGATAAGTTGTTGAGGCTGGCTTTGAACTTGTGATCCTCCTGCCACAGCCTCCCAAGCCTCTGGGATTACAGGCATGCACCACCGTACCCAGCTCAGCACTCAGTTTATGAGAGAACAAGAATGGGTGGAACTGAGTCACATGTTGTCTGCTGATTTAGAACCTGACATCCCATTGGGGAAAATCATCAGTTTTGAATATCTTAGCATATTATGGCTCAAAATGATATATTTTTTTTACTTTTTACTTCATTATCCTTAACTGTATAATTTTAAATAAATAGAAAAAAAACCATAGTTTTTATGTTTGGAAAAGGTTAAGAAATTGCACATATCCCTTCTTGATTTAGTAATTGGTTTTCAGAAATTGGAATGCTGTGAAAATCACATCAGCTTGATATTTGACTTAAAAAAACTCTTTGTCCAGAGAAAGTACATGCTTATAGGGGCTAATAGAAAAAAATAGTTGTACATTTATATTTATACTTTCCGTATATTCTTTGAAGAAAGAAAACTTGGAAATTATGAACATTTTTGTAGTTGTATTTAATGTATTAATGTAGCTAACATTTCTTTAGCATCAAATCCATCTGACAGTTGCTATTATACAACAATGAAACAGTATTTGTATATTTAATCTTCACTTGAATAGGATTTCTAACCCAGTGGAGGAGGATCAACTGAGAAATCAGTGGAATATAAATTAGAAAATATTTGGCTATAAAGGAGAAACAAAATCAAAACTCAAAGGAGAACTTGAGATTGTGGGGGACCTTTGTTTTTTAAGAGAAGGCACAGCCTTAATCTGGAATGTTCTAGTAAAGAGTAATAATGGAGGGAGGAGAAAGGGAAGAAAAAGAGAGGGATGATAATGGGAAAGAAACTGAAGACAAAAGAGAAAGGAAGTAATTGATAGAACAGACTCTTGAAATGGCAGGAAGCAATGAGATTAGAGCACGTGGGTGGCAAAAGGCACATGTTCTCTATTGTCCCGGAAGAGGGGTGAAAGAATTGTGTATTAAATGGGTAATTTTTTTGTGGGGGGGGAAGTGTTCCAATCTGATAGTTTCAATTTACCTCTGGAAACTGTTGATGAAAAGAGGGAGAGGGACTCAAAAGTTTGAGAATATTAGGTAGTTTAGTGATTGTGCAGAATATATAGAGTAATAATTAGGGGGAAACCATATCGTCACATGGCATAGATTACCAGTTGAGGAGAGACGTGGTAAACTTGTGCTGGCATCAACCTCTAAATGTGTGAATTTTCTCCAGGCTCTCTCAGAAGCCTTAGTACCTGTGGAAGTTACAACAAACTTGGATTTGTCCAAGACTGGTGTTATTCAAATATATTGTTTTGGAAGCACAGTGTGACAAAGAAGTTATAAAACCCTCTGTTCCCTTTTCTAATAGTTCCAAAATTCATGAAGCTCTAAAATTAAAGCTTTATTGTCACGAGCCATCCATGGGTTGCATGTGGGTCACTGTGCATGGAAGCCTAGTGGATAGAAATATCTGGTGTCTCTGGGATGACCAGTGGACATTTTCTCTGGTCAATTGCCCAGAGACAATGTGAATTTTTATCCCCCTCTGCCATGGCCCACACAGCACCTGAAGTAGGTGTGACCTGCCAAGATGTTGATCAACCTGATGACTGCAAGACATCATGAAGTAAGACTTCACCCTTGAAACCTTATTCCTGCCTTTGATTTACCCCCTTAAATAAACCACCAGAGCCATCTTTTCTTTGTCTAGTTCTAGCACCCATGTGGACTAGATCTATCAGGGGCTTTGCTTTTGTAAATATATTTCTGAATATTTGTGTTTTGTTATTCATTAATTATTTCAGACTTTAAGTTTTAGTTTTAATTGCCCAATGAGACGTTGGTTATCACCCCCATTAGTTTATGATAACTCATTTGGTAGCAAAACTCTGAAATAATTTACCTGAGGCTATTTATAGCCTTCACTTATCAAATTTAATATATATTCATATGTTTTGCCTCACAAATCAATATGTGTGATTATGGAGTGCTGCCTCAGCCTCTACTGGGGATGCTATACATGAAATATGCACATATAACTGTTCTTAAAACCAGAAAAATTCTGAATTGTGAAAGACATCTGGCCCCAATTTCTTCAGGAAGGGACTGTGTTCCTGTGTTAGCAATAAAGAAGTTGAAATGAATTATTATGGAATTTAAGCTGGACAAGAAAAAAGGAGAAGGTGGGAAGGGTATTTCATTGGGAAAAGTAGAAGGGTCAAGGAAATAGATAATTTCAGAGAATCAAGGTTCTTCTGGGTGTGGTGATGCACACCTGTAATCCCAGTGGCTCAGGAGGCTGAGACAGGAGGATTGTAAATTCAAAGCTAGCCTCAGCAACTTAGGGAGGCCCTAAGCAACTTAGTGAGATCTGCTTTAAAATAAAAAATAAAAAGGCCTGGGGATGTGACTAGGTGGTTGAGCACCCCTGGGTTCAATCCCTAATACCAAAACAAAAACAAAACAAACAAACAAAAAACCTAAGTACTGGAGTTCCAGTGAGATAATTTGAAGAATAGGAAATCATAATGAGCAATTAGAATGTCACAAGTATTTTCAAAGGGAGTCAATTCTGGGTGGTTGCAGGGTATGACCATCACTGTGGGCAGCTGAGCTGTAATAGAAGAAAAGGTCATTAGAAATGAGGTCAAGAAAATGAAAGGCAAGAAAATTAGATTACCCAGAATAATGACAAGATATAGGGTAGATGGGAACACTATAAGCCAAGCTCTCTGATATCTAATGGGTGAGACACCATGAAAGGTACATGAGATCTATGAGGAGCAAAATAATGTCCTCACTTTGCCCCTGGAGCATGACCTCTTTAATGAATGGAAAAGTAAAGAGGTCAATAATTATACAGCATGTTATGTATAATGGTAGAAGTGTGATCTCAAACTATTAAAGTCTAGATGAGGAAAGAGACTTTATATGTCTGGACATGTCCAAAGACTAGCCACTTAGATGTTTTGAAATTTTCCATGTTTTGTAAACATGAAATGCATAACCTATGGATATTCAGTAGAATATTTTATCAAAATAGTAGTTAAAACTGTCATATTTGCTAGGTAATTTACTAGAAGCAAAGCAAAAATAAGGTAGAATGTGCAGTATCTTCAAGAAATATTTTCTATATTTAGAAGTCTCAGACAAACTTAAGGTTTCAGGCAGAATGATTTTTTCTAGGAGATGTGTAATTTTCTGGTTTCTTCTCTGTTACCTTTTGTTTTCTAATTTTGTTTTACTTTTATTGACTACTCTTGTTATTCTATTTTAGACTATCTCAATCCCTTCTGGATTCAAGTGAGAGTATAAATAATAAGCAAATATATTCTGATCACTGATGCTGAAAAATAAGTTAACATGTTGTAAAGTTTTGTCACTCCACATTTGAAAAGATATACTTCATCTAATCTAAATATATTCTACTTCTTGTAGAGTAGTGTCAAATATCAACTGCTCTTTGGAGGTTACATTAGGTCCTCCAAAAAGAAGAAGTTCTCTAGTATCATAGGTTGGTTGATGAATGCTATTCTGGGGCTGAGGAGTCTTGGGGGTAAGCTTTGCTGACCACAGGAATGTTGAGCAGCAAATGCTGGCTTTGGCCAGAGAACCTTTGATGCATAGTGACCTCTTTGAAATGTTGGAACTGATGGTGCTTGTGGGAACCTGCATTACCAAATGTCCATCACAGATTGAACATACTATGTGAGAATAGAAATGTAGAATAATAGGGCAATGATACCCTATATATAAACCACCTCTGTTTACAGATTCCCTAAATAACAGATGAAAATAGATTTTACTATGGCAAATAGTTCAATTGCAGTGTTCTGCAAAAATTTTGTCTGTCTCATGTATTTTAAGCAAGATTTCTGGGCCATGTGGCTTTTCTAGTAGACTTCAATGACATGCAACCACCAAGCAGAGACCTTGTCATTTATTTAACTCAAACTGTCTTTAATTTTGAAGACTGTGAGAAACCTTAGGGTATGAGTATAATCACAGGATGTTATGCAGGATCAGATTTTCAAATTCTTTGCTTTTGTTTTCTGCTGCATGTACCAGAGCAGTCTCATGTTATCTGTGCATCTTTAAATTTGGATCTGTGGTTTCTTTTTTCTCTTTTCATCATCTTTCCTCCTTTCTCTTTTAGTTCACAGCCATGAATCAACCACAGTGCTTCTACAATGAGTCTATCGCCTTCTTCTATAACCGGAGTGGAAAGTATCTTGCCACAGAATGGAACACGGTCAGCAAGCTGGTGATGGGACTTGGGATCACAGTTTGTATCTTCATCATGTTGGCCAACCTACTGGTCATGGTGGCAATATACGTCAACCGTCGCTTCCATTTTCCTATTTATTACTTAATGGCCAATTTGGCTGCTGCAGACTTCTTTGCTGGGTTGGCCTACTTCTATCTAATGTTCAACACAGGCCCCAATACTCGGAGACTGACCGTTAGCACATGGCTCCTCCGTCAGGGCCTCATTGACACCAGCCTGACAGCATCTGTAGCCAACTTACTGGCTATTGCAATCGAGAGGCACATTACGGTTTTCCGAATGCAGCTCCATACAAGGATGAGCAATCGGCGGGTGGTGGTGGTCATTGTGGTCATCTGGACTATGGCCATTGTTATGGGTGCTATACCCAGTGTGGGCTGGAACTGCATCTGTGATATTGATAATTGTTCCAACATGGCACCCCTCTACAGTGACTCTTATTTAGTCTTCTGGGCCATTTTCAATTTGGTGACCTTTGTAGTAATGGTGGTTCTCTATGCTCACATCTTTGGCTACGTTCGCCAGAGGACTATGAGAATGTCTCGGCACAGTTCTGGACCCCGTCGGAATCGGGACACTATGATGAGTCTTCTGAAGACTGTGGTCATTGTGCTTGGTAAGTTTTGTCTTGACTATAGCTTCCTTTATGGATATTCAATGTCTTAATATAAACCACATTAGATTATAATAGCAGTAAATAACAATGTGAATATTCACCTGGTGCATGTGCAGGAATTATGAGGGGATGAGGTTAGCTCTATATCAAATGTCTGTGGCAAAATCAGCTTACCAGTATTTCTGCAGTTACAGAATTATCTAAAGTTCTGTGTCAGTGCTATAGGATAAATGATGATGATAGGGAAGATGTCACTGAAGAATTTGGTTACCTAGTATTGAAAGCACCACAATATGTAACCCATCAGATTCATTTAGCTTTTGAAGGATTTCTTAGAACCTAAATTATGGAACTTTGCCTCACAGTCTCTGTATTAAAAGATTTTCAGATAGAATGCTTTATGTAGTATGAATGGCTTTCATATATAGTTATTTTTATTAGTCTATTTTAACTAAGTTGTTATTTATATTCTATGATAATTATTACCTTATAGGCAAGTTTATCAAGGTTTCATATAGAGTTAATTAATGAACAAAGATTGGAATTAATGACATGTTGTGACAGTCACCCTCATGAACATTTTATGTTTTTAAAATTTATCTCTTTGTAGTAATGGATGTTAATTCATATATCTTGTTTGAAAGCCAATATTTTATTCTTTTTGTATACTCAAATAACTTTTTGCCTTTAAATTTAAAGTATTAGTTTTCCTAGATGAAAAAGTCATGGTGATTATCAGGGATGTATGTTTTCATACACTTACCTTCTCAGAAAAGAATTGAAGAATATCTAGTAAGTTCTAGGCTCTGGCCAGCCTGTGTTATTATTCCCACCTAAAGGACAGACACAAAACATTTTTTTTGCAGCTTTGAGTGCCCATTTTGAAAGTTAACTTAATGAGAATTTGTTTAAATTAAATTATATATTCTCCATGGACTATATTCAGATTAATGTTTGATCATATTTTTAAAATATTTTTTAAAAACTTGAAGGGGTTGGGGATGTATATATCTCAGTAGTAGAACACTGGCCTCGTATGCACGAGGCCCTGGGTTTGATCTCTATGACTGCGAAACAAGCACCTTTTAATTCATTTTTTTTCCCTACAGAAATTCAGTGAGTTTCTATAATCCCTTTTGCTCTTTAGAAAGCAGGGAATGTAACCTGGGATTTTAACCAAGGAAATGTAACTGGGGATTATGTGGTTCTTCTGAAATTCTGGGAGATAAAGCCCTAATTATCATTAAGTGAGTCAGCAATTTGGTTTGTGCGTTGACACATTCTGTTTTGGTTAGGGAAAATACATTACAGAGATCATCTCTGGCTGTATTGATTAGGACCTTTTGTAGACCTTTAAGAATGAGAACTAGGCCTTGGAATTGTTGGTATAACCAAAGCCGTGTCTAACCAACTGGGATACTTAGGCAGTCTGTCCACTGGGGACCATAACATCTCAGATGTCAGATTGTCTTATTCTGTCCAGTTTCCCTGTATGTTTAATTATCAATAAGATTTTGAGCATCCCTGTGCCACAGAGCTTATTTTCCATGATACAAATGAAAAACACCTTAGTTACCACAGATATTATTTTTGTATGAAGTTAGGTAACATGAGACATTTTACTTCTGTATTAACTCTAATGTTTACTTGCTAATGGTCTAAATGTTTGATGGACACTTTTCATATGCATGTGCTTTTTATGACATCAATTGCTGCTTCTAGTATATAGAACCACCAGCGGTAAATGACTGCTGAATTTGGACTATGAACCTGCCAAGTTCTTGTTTTAATTTTGACCTTTGAGTAATGTCTGGCATAGTTTGTTTTGCAATATAATTAATGATTCATGTAAACTTAACTTTTGTGCCTCATTGGGTTGTTTTGCAAGTTGAGATAATTATTTTGAGTGCACTGTAGTGCACTGTACTTTCAGTGTACTTCTGCCCTAATCACACTTTCTACACCTGCCACCACTGCACAAACCCAAACCTGAAAATGGCAGAAATAATATTGCCCTCTGAGATATTAAACTTTGTAATAGACTCTAGAATGCAGTTAACCTCTTCTGGAATTAAGAACCTTATTTCTACAGCTGTGAAAAAGAAGAAGTTTTAGTGGAAAACTCCACGTGAGGTGAAGAAATTTGATAGGGCAAGGTGGGAATGTGATTGTAATATAGGAAGCAGCCATTCAATAAACTGAGAAAAACAGTGAGAATGGGAGAATGGGCAGGATGTGGATGGGAGTGGTCGGAAAACTTAGAATAGGGATTCCCCAATCCTAAGCAGCCGGCTGTTTGTCAAGGTGATGCCTAAGGCCATTCCATTCACTTAGTGTAGTACTCCTTGCTTGGGTTGTGTCCCTCCCCATTGTTATATGGTGAAGACAGGCTTGTAGATACAAGAGTTCTGTTCTACGCAAAGCTCAGCTCAGTGTAAACTTGTCTATTTACAATCTTGCTTGTCCCCCTCACACCCACACACCACCACCACTTTGGCTTGAGATTTCTAATGTCTAATATCTTCTCTGCTGGATTGTCAGCTTTGTCAAGGCTGACAGGGATTGTAATGCTTTGTTGTCTGTGTTCTCACATTGCTGGCATAAATAGGTGATCAGTACATAATTGTTGAATGAATCGATGTGGTGTTAGAATCAAGTTTCTGAGTCTTCAGAACTGAAGACCAGAGAGAGCCATGGTGAATTCACTTTGGTAAATGCCACTTTATTCAACTGTACGGGAGCCAGACCTGACTAGACCTTTATTACCTGTGCCTTCTATTCAAAACTCAACAGCTTGGAGAATGGCTACAGTGCATGCTCAGTAAACAATACATTTGTTTCACTTTCATTTATTCTGGGATTGATTATGGTTTGATTAACCATGCGGAAAGCCTTCAGTTTCCACTATTACTATGTCAGAATGACCTTTAAGACCTCTTCAGTATTCATGATCAAGAGAAGGGTTTGTTGGGCAACAACTGAATTCCTAGGAGTCAACTTAAAAATAAAAGCATCTTTGAGATTTATACTTATAATACCAGTTGGTAAGCATGAGGATAAGTTGCTTTTGAATGAATACTGAATCTTAATAATTTTGTCAAGTAGTTAAGTAGCATTATCATGTGCCCAGTACAATTCTACATTACAAATTAGTAATTGTAACTAAAACCCCTATGGAGTGTAGGTACCATTGTTGATTTGTCATCCTTATTTTCCAGGTGGTAAAAATTGAGGTACAGAGAGGCTAGGTAACTTGCCCAAGGCCACACTGCTAGTAGGTATAGGAAATGGGATTCAAAATCAGGCACTTGGGGTCCAGAACCTATGTGTTTTCACTTCCATGCTATCTTGGTTCTCTAGAATAAAAACAACCACCGAATGCTGCATTTTGTAATAAAGTTTGAACAGCAGTATGCCATTATGTTGAAACATGGTGATCCCATTAGTTTCCATCAATACCGCCTGGCCCTGCATGCTGTTTCCACAAGCTGAGAAAGCTTTAAGGAACATTCCTTTCTCTTCTTTCACCGCTGATGACGCTCAGGGCTCTCATTTCATTTGCCTTTTTCTATTGTCCAGTGTTGTAGCACCAGTAACTGACAGCTTCTCACTGGGGGAGCGTTCTGGAAAGGTGTAGTTCACTTGAGGTTCATCATCCAGTGTGAGGTCATGGCGCCCCTCCCCAGGCTTGACTTCTTTCCCTACTTGACATTTTACCAAGAATTCCTTTTGAGTCTGTTCCACAGTTGAAACAGTGGCAGTCAAGCTGTTCTTCCTTATTTGACCACAGGCTGTCTTGAGTTTTAAGTCCTTTCCTTTCTGACTCTTTTCTTTATGGTGATACTTCTATTGGGGAACATTAGAAAAGAGGAAAACTAGAATTTGGCAAGAGAAAATAGAGTGAAGAGGATTTTGCTTTTAAGCCACAGCAGGTACACAAAGTAAAATAAATGCAGGTGGGGCTTCTCTCTTTGTGGAAGAAGAGGGAGACATTCGTTTTCTGGTCTGATCTGTTTGGGCTGGAACTGACCACCTCTGAAGCTAAATTACCCTTTATTACCTGGTACCCTGTGCCAGTCAGTACTCAGCCTGGTTCTTCATGTGTTGTTTGTATCTTGCACCAAGGAAAGTTGCATTTTTCCCCTTCTATATTGAAACTCCCAGGTTAAGAGAGGGTAAGTAATTTGTCCAAGATCATTCTGTTTGTAAGTGACAGAACTGGAATGGTGTAGACCATGACCTTCAGCCACAGGATTTTGACTCTTTGGTACTTCTATTTCCAGTTTATTTCAACAAATATGATGTTGCAAGCTAATTATGTGCTAAGGGGTAAAAAGATGGATAAGTAAAATTCTTTGCAAAGCTTCTGTTGTAGTAGAGGAGACTAAGAAAGTACTGCAAAGGAGTTGGGTCCGGGTGCTTACAGAGGCAATATTACATATTCTTGATGGGATGTGGAGGAGCTTGTCATTTTATAGTGTGGGGTTGGAGGAGAAGGTAGGCAACAGCATGAGCAATGATTTTTACCTCTGAGGAAGTGAAAGAAGTCAAGTGTTAAGTCAGGGTATGCTGGATGGGGTTTTGACTAGAAGTCTTCATAGCACACTAAAAAATATAGGCTTCAGCCTATAGGTGACAGAGCTGATGAAGATTCCTCAAGATGAACCAAAACCAAATTCTTTACAGGTGGAGAGGTTATGTGATGAATCATCAAACTGAGACACTTTTGATAGTGAAAATAGACACTAACTGTTGGGAATGCTGGTAAAACAGACATAAACCAAGACTGTTCTGAGCAACCCTCCTTCTAGGCTTTGCTTTCTGTTTAGTTGTTTGTGTATATTCTTTCTGATACTTTTGGTTTTTCAAACTCAGAGCTCAACACCGAGCTTCTTCAACTTTGTAAAAGTGATAAAGAAGAACTTTTGATAAGGCAAGTGATTTAGAATTTCATTCTGTCTACCTCCTTCATCATACAGATGAAGAAACTGAATCTCCCAACTTAAGAAATGTGGGTGTGAGTTAGCGCATGACCCTAGTCAGGATGCAGGTTTCCTGACTTCCAAGAAGGCACTGTTTTGCTGCAACAGTGTCTCCATCTTGTTCATCCCAGTCTCACTTTCCATCCCTTTCTTTCTTGTGAGCATCACAATGTATTTATATACAGGATTTGGCGTAACACTATAGAGTTAACTGGCTACTAAAGAAAAGGTCTTCTTGAATTTGGCCTCTTTATAGCGGGTAGTAGCTATAATGGAGCATTGACAAAAAGACATCTGAAACTTAATTGCTTGCAGATTAGATAGCTTTTACACTTACTAGCATCATTGCCTTCCTTACTAACTTCAGTGTGTTACTGTTTTTTACTCAAGTTTTTAAAATTAAGTGCAGGCTTTATCTTGTGGTGTGTGTGTGTGTGTGTGTGTGTGTGTGTGTGTGTGTTTTCTCACATTTGTTGAGGCAGGATGCCTCTGGGATTATTACTGTGGCATTAACTATCTGGGTGATTCACTGCAAGTTACTTTCTCTGTGTACCTTTATATGTGGGATGAAGTTGACCAATTTGATTTCCAAGATTATCTGGGGTCCTATTTATTATTCTATAAATAAAGTTAAAGTCAGTAACTCCATGGGCCAACCATACAGAGCTTTCTAGTGGAAAACTTAGAAATGGACTTGGGGCAAAAACAAAAGTCTGTGGTTGCTCTTTGCATAAATGGTGCATCACCTTCTTTAATAATTTGCTTCTAGATGCACTAATCCCATTGTAGAGTGTGCTATATTTATTGAGGGATGTCTCAAAGAAGTGAATTTCGGGGGTACTTTCTTGTGGAGAGCCATGTGGCAGGAAGGGAAGGCTTCCCAATTGGCCTTGTTACTAGGGGACAGGAGTTGACGCAGAGTTTTTTTATTCTCTGGCCACAGGTGACCAAGCTACACATCCTGTTGCTCTGACAAGGAATTAAAGCCATCCAAGTCTCCTCAGTTCTCAGTGCCATCCTGTGAAGGACTCTTTGAGGAAGAACCTGTGGGAATATTCATGAGAGCCTTGATTGTTTGGCCAGCCAGTAGGCTGGCTTGGCCCTGTGGGTGGTGGCCAGGAGACTCACCCTGCAGAAGTCCCAGGATATTGCCCAGACCTCAATCCCTAGGCTCAGGTCAAAAAAGAAAACAGCTTTCAGACACCAGCTCTTTATACCCTTTTGTTGCCCATCTCCATTCAAATATTTAACTCAGAAGAAACTTCTAAACAGAAATAAAAACCACAAAACCACATGAACCTAACAGAGTTCCTTGTGAGGTGAGGCCCCAGAGGAGCCAGGACATGAAGTTCTTTCTCATTTTAGGTTAATGGAGAATGATTAAGACCTTGTTTAGCAGAAGCTCTGAATATTACAGTTATTTATCTTTGTCAGTAAGGGAATAAAAGAAAGATTCCTTAACTGTGGTGACTGCTGAGAATCACTATTGCCAAGAGATTGAGAACTTAGATTTGGAGTAAGATAGACCAGTTCAAATCTTGGCCCCATGACTTACTAACTCCATAATCCTGAGGAAAATTATTCTCTGAGCCTCAGTTTTAGAATTAATAAAATAAGGCTGGCAGGACTCTTCTCCTCAAGTGGTTATGAGCATTAGACAAACTATGGATATAAAGCACATAGTTCAGGGTCTGACTTGCAGAGAACACTTCCTAAACACAAACAAGGAATATCATTACTGTTAGGTCTGCCCTCATGAACAACTTTCCCTCTTTCTCTCTGACACACATCCACACCTATCCACACTCCAAATGTACTATTATATGCAACATAATGGTTCAAAATAGTTTATTTTGTGTACAAATGGTGCTGCTTCATTTCTCTGACATAGTACAAAAATACTATTGAGTCTTAGCAGCTGGCTCCAATAGCAGGTTATGAATTTTATTCTGAGTGGCCATTGCTTTTCCATAGATGTGTCTGTACCTCAGTGTTGCCTATATTTGTTGAGCCCCAGCCCTATGTCTGAAAAGTCTTATTAGCATCACAGGAATTGGCAGTTTTGACTTAACTCTCTGCAGATGATTAAATGGTGTGGACTACTAAAATGAATTTTGGAACAGAGCAGGCCATTTTATCAATATCTATTAGAAAGTCATTAGCTCCTTCAGATATATCTGCAATACTTAAGGTACAGCTAGTAACCCACAAATTATTTAGGGTACTGTTCTCTTTTCTTTTCTCATGTCTGGAATATATGAAAAAAATATCTCATGGGTAGAATCATGAGAGCTTACTGCTGTCCTCCACCTGGTCTAGCTTCATAGTGTGACCACCTATGAATCTGTTAGGCTAAATTTCATTACCATTAACCTAAGAAGAAAAGGGATGTAAGCTGCTTCTAATCTCCCTCTACTGCCTCATGAACCTCACTGTGGACATGTCATGATGGCAAGGCTTTATCTTCTTAGCGCCTAGCACAGAGCCCCACACTTGGCAAACTTTCTATGTTTATTGAATGACTAAATGAAATATGCTTCTTATTCTGGATTGGCAGTTTTTCAGGTTGTCTAATTACAATAGAAATTTACTGCTATTACCTGAAATCCAGTGTTGTTTTATAGTTTTGTTCAAAGGATATTTGTTATGAGATGGTTATAATAAAGCAGTTCCTCATCCTATCATGATTAAGTTCTGGTATGAACTTTGTATGATAGTTTCTTAACAAGCACATACTAAATATCTGCTAGGTCCTTGTTAAGAAGTAGGGATACAGAGGTCAATGAAAATATAGGCCCTGTTCTCAAGAAGATCTCTTTTTAGTGGATGAAAATATATAACATAAGTCAACACAATACAACATGGAACATAGGCACAATATAACATAAAATATGCAAGGTGTGGGTGGGTGGAATGCTGTATTATTTAGGCAATGTCTGGAAAAGAGTTGAAGGTGAAAATGGCATGGGAATTAATATCTTAGATGGTATGTAGGGGTGTGCCAAGTGAACCCAAGCCAAGAAATTATTCTTTACACAGAGAGTGAAATTTTCAATCACTTCCCTGTATTGCAATTATCATATCACTTATGTATGATAGTAACCTTTGTTAGGCATGCAAATCAAAGTGTAAATTCCTGGCAGTGGGACTCTCTAATAATCTTTCATAATTGTCACATAATATTTGCTTATAGTTTTTTTGCCTATATTTTGCACTGGCATAATATCCATTTTTTAATTGACCAAAGATAGTAGATTAACATCATCAAATTAGTTATGAAATAAATAGATTTTCAGTGATTACTGACCTATAAGGAATGGGATGAAATTTCTGTATGTGCAAATTAATGTCCTTGGAAAATAAGAAAATCTCTGAGGGACTTGATCATTGCCAGGAGAAGTTGACACCTGTATTTGAAGCATGATGGAAATATAATTTTCTATGGTGTTTTATAGTCTATATTGGTCTAGAGTGGCGGGAAATTTCAGAATGCCTGTAAATTATTGTTACATTTAGAAATGTACAATTCTATTTTCAGGGGTTTATATTCTTTGGGCCTCTAAGGATCTTAATTCCCAGATATAGATGGACTAAATAAGAACAAATAGAGGATACTCAAACACATATACCCGAGTTGCCAAACTCAGCACAAAAAATTAACACCTAAGCCATATTATATGGTTGTATATTACTTAACAAGGGGGATACATTCTGAGGAATGTGTCATTCAGCAGTTTCATCATTGTACAAACAGAATTACACAAACTAAGACAGCTATGGCATCACAAGGCACATCTTATGGGGCCATGATTGTATATGCAGTTTATTGTCAACTGAAACATTGTTATGTGGCATATGACTGTACTAAAAGACAGTATTGGTTGTTTATATGAAATTCAAATTTAGCTGGGCATCCTGTGTTTTATTTGGCAACCCTAGCATGCATGCATGTACTCATGTACACATGGAGTATTGATTGAGAGAAAAAAGCATTTTGGATGGCAATCAACATACACTATCTTCCTTGTCTTTCAGGATTCCATATTATCCTGCATATATAGTACTTAGGAATTTCACTCACTATCTTTAATTTTTATTGTGAGTTGTCTGGAAATAAATAAAAGGTACTACACAACTTATAGAATCTTATATTTGTTTCTCAGAAATTATGCTTGCCTATGAAATGGATAATGTTGTGTTCCTCTAGGTCAAAACTGAATGCTTTTATTACATATTCTTTTTCATGCTTTGAAAAAGCATTTTAGTGTGATTTGTTTTTTCATATAAGTAAATGATTTTGTTCTTGTTTGTACCTTTCTTTCCTCTTCTTTGAGGTCTAAACTGTAAAGGCCTCCACCCCAGAGAAGCTACCTTTTATTCCTGTTAGTGAGGCTGATAGTGTCTAGACAGAATGTGGTCATGGCTCTACCTGAACTCTGGCAGGTCTCCTCACACAATAGAGGACTTATTGTGATGATCCAAAGCAAATATGAACTTCTAATGGGGTGACACAGCAATAACAGGGTCTTTTTGAAGAGTGGGATTTAATCTGGCCTTGGGAGACTGGAAATTCATGGCTTCACCTATTTATCCTGCCAGGCAGACTTTTGTTTACACAGAGAACACTGCATTTTAAGTAGGGCTTTCCATGAGTTCATTCTCAATGGGCATTTCTGCACTTCAGAAAGCTTCTCTTTATGTGGCAGGTGTGAATCCATTCGCTGGAGTTATTTTCCTCTCTCTTGGGAGAGAGAAGATAGCCCGTAGGAGTCTAGCCTTAAAGGACCTACAGAAGAGACCCATGAAAAAGTCCAGAAGCTTTTGCTGAAGCCAGCAAGCAATTTACCCTTTTACACTGAAGGGATTTGCTCTGTAACCTTGCTGAGCACGTGGGTTCTTTTGTATATTGGTCCAGTTCCAGAGGAAAAGCCAAGCTATAAATCGAGGAGCTGGAATCAGTGAGATTGTCAACGAAAGCAGAAGCAGCCGTATTTAGACATCCTTTAAGAAGTGTGTGTGTGATAATAAAATGGTCAAATAAACTTTTTGTAGAGATTAGAACACTAGCTTTATTTAATTTGGCAAATTCTTGTGTTTTGGAGGAAAAGTGAAGATGTTTTAATTAAAAACAATTTCTGAGGCACTATGCATATAGAGTGTTTACAACTAATACATGACAGCAGTTTAGAGGAAAATACTGTAAACCAAATTTGTTTAATAAGTCTAACTATAATATATGAGATAATAATGTCTTTAATGAAATTTCCTAATATTTTAGTACAATCTAATTAGTTCTAATTATCATTTTTATTTATAATCTAATTATCATTTCAACAAGAAGTTTGTCACTAAAGCTTTCATAGATTTTTTTTCATTGTATTGATTTTTTTTTTAAAATACACAACAGTGGAATGCATTACAATTTTTAAAAATTTTATATTTGTTTTAATTAGTTATATATGACAGTAGAATGCACTTATATACTTTGATATATCATACATAGATGGAATATAATTTCTCATTTTTCTGAGTATACATATTGTAGAATCACATTGGTCATACAGTCACATACATACATAAAGTAATAATGTCTGTTTCATTCTACTATTTTTCTTATCCCCACATCTCCTGCCTTCCCCTCCTTTCACTTCCCTCTACCTAATCTAAGGTAATGCTATTCTTTTATTTTTTTTTGCATTACAATTCTTATTACACATATATACCACAATTTTTCATATCTCTGTATATAAAGTAGGTTGATACCCAATTCATGTCTTCATACATGTACTTTGGATAATGATGTCCATTGGCTAACTTAAAATTATCTTCTCCCAAACCATCCATTTACCTGCAAATGCCATGATTTCATTCTCTTTTATTGCTGAGTAAAATTCCATTGTGTATATATACCACATTTTTTAATCCATTCATCCACTGAAGGGCATCTAGGTTGGCTCCATAGTTTAGCTATTGTGAATTGTGCTGCTATTAACATTGATATGGCTGTTTCCCTGTAGTATGCTGTTTTTAAATCCTTTGGGTATAATCAGAGGAGAGGGGTAGCTGAGTCAAATGGAGGTTCCATTCCCAGATTTCCATATTGGCTGAACTATTTGCAGTCCCACCAGCAATGTATGAGTGTACCTTTTTCCCCCACAACCTCTCCAACACTTTTTGTTGTTTGTGTTCATAATAGCTGCCATTCTGACTGGAGTGAGATGATATCTTAGAGTACTTTTGATTTGCATTTCTGGGCTTTCATAAATTTAAACCCTAACATTAAAGTTAGAAATAGGAACAGAAAGTACAATCTAATTTAAAAGTATTGATCTGTCTATAGTATATTACATAACAATTGATTTATTGTTTTAAGTTCAATATTTGTTTGTATCTTCAATACTAGGTAGCTTATTGAAATCATGGGATATTTTGATAGATTGGTTTGATTAGACTTTGGGGCATTTTTATACTATGTTTATAAACATTTGAATCAGAATTAGAGTAACATTGACTGACTTATTGACTTGTTGAAAACATTAATTTTATTTTAATACTTTCAATAACTTAATATATAGTGCAGTTAAAATATTTTTAGTTTGTTATATTTTTCTTATTTAACTGAAATATTCTTATGTATCAAATACTTTTATGTAAACAATATAAAGAAGACAATTTTTTATCAGATCTTGAAGCATGAATTGTGACAACTAAAGCATCTGCCACTGTGAATGTTTATTTTTACTCTCTCTCATTTGCTTTCATGCTAAATTTATAAAAAATTTAGTTCTTTTAAAATTTTAATATATAATAAACCTTTTTCTGTATAATTTGGCTGCTTTCAATTTCATCTTTAATTTTTCCTACCATTATTGACTTTTCTTGGGTCAATATTTTTAGTTTGAAGAGTTTTTTAAAAATTTTTTGATGATTATAGTTATCATTTAAGTTCTTACTAATAATCAGGACTCAGTAAATCTTACCTTTATCCCAAATAGAGTTTAATTATAAACAAGAATCTTAAGATCTCTGAGTTTCAGTACTTCCATCTTCCAAATATACAAATTATTTTTATAAAGATCTTATGTGATAATGAACATAAAAGCTCTTTTTTTTTTTTACAGAAAGTGCAACATGGTTGTAAGCTATGAATACTTTTATAGCTACTGCATAAAGTGAAGTGGCCTAAATTAAAAAAGAAAGAAAGAAAAGTTTGGAATGCTAAGTAGGAAATGTAGTATGAAAAGCCACTAACTATAGTCTAACTCCAGGTTTGCTACTTCTGGTGGTTGTGACTTTGGACAGCCCACTTAACCTTTAGGATAAAATTCCTTATCTGCACCCTAAAGGCCTTTACCAGGTGTGGTCCAAGGACCACCAGCAACTGACTTATCAGGGATGCTTGTTACCTGGCTGAATTTTGGGCTTCAGCCCAGAGCTGCTGTAGCTGAATCTTTGTGTTGGCATCCAGGCTGCCATGCCTCAGTAATACAAGCCTCTAGCATGACAGTACTGAGTCTCTGGCTTTCTTTTAAATTACATGACATTCAGTTTGTCCTTGCTCAATTTTAAGTTTGACTTTTCACCTTTTCCACTGAGCATAATACAGTTTTGGGACCATTTAAACAGTGAGTATGGACACATGATCACTCCACTCATGTGTTTACACAATCCACTTTGCAGAAGAGCAGATTAGAGAGAAAGCTAGAGGGAGGGAGAGTTAAGGAGGACACCTAAAACAAGTCAGATAAAATTCTTAGCTCGATTAGAGTTTGCTATCAAAGTAAGTTGACATTTTCATACTAAAATTGATATTTTCTCAAAATATTTGAGTTATATCACACTAGAAAAATTGCCACCTATAAATGCCTGAAAGTGCATCTGACTTGTTATAAAGACACCTTCAGAAAGTATACTTGACTAAGAACACTTCATGTAGGTATCTGATTTTATGTTATTCTAAAGAGAAACTCCAAGAGAGGACATGGAGCAAATATTTATTTTTGCATTAATCTAATGACAATTGTGTGTGTTACATGTAGACCTTTGCAGAAAAAGGATAGATCAATCATTTCCTTGCTCCTACACTATGTAAAGAACGGACCATCTTCTTTTCTTCTTGAGTCAGCACTGCATAATCAAAAGGATTTGGGCTCGTTTGTACTTGGGTTAAAAATCCCAGGTGTGCTTATACATTAGCTGTGTGACCTTAGGCAACATATGCAATCTTCCTGAGTTTCTCTTCCCTATCTATAATTGGAAAGAACACTTTCCCCAAATGGGGAGGTCATTGTAAAAATTCAATGAGAAGTGTCATGGTGCGTAGCATACTGCCTGCCACATGTTGAGAGTTTTATCACCTCTTGCCTTCCCTCTGTCTTGAAACTGTCACTTGTGACCTGCTGTAATTAGTGGTTGGGAGTGTTTTCTCAGGATCATTCTGTGGACCCACCTAGTTTCTTTTACAGTCCTATATAATGATGAGTGACATTTTCCCACTCTCTGTGAAACAGAGGTTTCATATGTGGGAGATTCAGTCTATTAGTCTGTCCATCCATCCATCCATCCATCCATTCATCCTTTAGTCATTCAATAGGCCACTGAATGTAGAATCCAAGCAATTTTGTGTTTTGGAATGAAACTATCAAGATCTAGTATTCACACGCTCTTCCAAAGCCAGGCTTGAATTGTCTATACAGTAGTAATGATAAATGGCTTTTCAGCATCTGCTCAAATATTTTAAATGCAGAAAACAGTCTTATCTTCCAGAGGTCAGACTATCTTCAGATAGATGGTCTATTATATCTATACATGTGTATATGCATGCATCAGGGTAGCTTTATATACATGAGTTTTTTTTACTTAGGTGTTTATGTACAGGTGAAGTTTGGAGAATGAGGTGTCCTATAACATTGCACTGCAGTACTGAATTCTGTTTTAATACTATTCACTACTTTTTATCATCAAAGTAATCCATATTCGTTGGGAAAGGAAAATTAAGAAAAAATTATTTAGAATTTTACCTTTCACAGGTAAGCTAGAATTTTAAAATGAATACACTGTTTTTTTTCTAGTTGCTTGTACTAATAATTACAACTATATAATACATACAATTGTATAGTATGATTCTTTAAAAAGTCTGCATAGCATTTTCTTATGCCATTAAATAACCTTTAAAAACATGATTTTCTACAAAAAAGTTAGTATATCCATATATAAATACTCAGCAATTATATAATATTTTAAGTTTTCTCTCTCATTTTTTGCTATTATAAATAATATTGAGATAGACGATAGATGATAGATGTATGAATCTTTGCTTATTGTAAATTTTTATTCATTGAATTTGATTCTTTATTTTTTAATGGTCTTCTGAAAGTTTGTGCTAATTTACTCTCTTATCACAGGAGACTGAGAGTGTTTGGCTGCATTCATGCCAATATCAGGTAGCTTTTCTTCCTTAATGGTGCTGTGTTATAACCATTTACATTATTATCATTCATGGGAATAAACCTTAGCAAACCTGAAGAGAGAGATGGCCACCCTTCAGGAATTCAGAAACTAATAAAATATAAAAATGGGAATGCATTTCATAGCATTTAAATATATGCACCACTTTGAAGTACTTTGTTCCATGAAAAGGTCCATATTTATTCTTAGAAACCTGAAGGCCTGACAGCTGAGTAGAGCATGGTGGTTAACAGTGTTGCTTCCTGGATTCTGATCCTGATGCTGCTGCATACCACTGGAGTCAATTGGGGCAACATATTCAGTTGCTCCAAGCTTCAGTTTCCTTGTGTGTAAAATGAGAGGCAGGACAGAAATAGCCAAGCCTCAAAAGTTAAGTAAAAGTATGAGATGAGATGCTGCGCATATAAGTACTTAGATACTATTATGAAATACATAAAGCATAGCTTGGTGCTTTCATCAAGGGATCATATTGCTGTGCTGAATCCTAAAGTCTCTGGATTAATCCTCATGGCGGATCTTCATTATGTTCTGAGAAGGGGCAGCCCAGAAGGGTGGAATCCAGCCTTGGGACTCAGTGGGGCAGATCTCCCTTGGACTGGGTGATACTGCCATGTCAGAGGATCCCGAGAGACTCTGAAACCAGATATGCAAGTTACGTTCATCTTTCCTTCTCTAGGCAACTTTAATCCCTAATCAATGTTCCTGCAACTTCTCAGTTCAGTGTTCTTATTATCTCAATAATTTTTCACTGTGCCCCTTGTCTAAAAAATATATTGCCTAGTTTCATTTGATAAGTTAAATTGTTAAATCAGTTTAGTAATTAGATAAGTTAAATGGTTAAATCAGTTTAGTAATTATATCGGTACTAATAAATTAGGAGCCATTTTTTAAAACCAAATGACATAAATTGGAAGAAAATATAATGTTTATCTCATTTGTAACAGTTGCTAAGATGTGTGTGCCTTTTGGCCACTGCACAACTTCTCAAAATTTGAAGTCAGGTGGGACACCAGTGTTCCCCATTTCCTGTTCCACATCAAGTTTGATACAGTACATCATTTTAAAAATCACATCTGACATATTGCAAAGGCATAACGTCATTGAAAGGAATGTAATGCCATCTAATGTTGGAACTGTGAACTACCTCAAGTTAGTAGTTCAGAAGGTATATGACAGATGTCAAGCGCCACTGTTTCTCTCAAAATATCTGTCAGTGCTCTTCTAAATTCACTGTGGCACCCCAAGATGCGCTGGGACACTGTTTGAAAACCAGGGCCCTACTATATTCCTGGTTTCTGGCTTTACCCCAATTTCGTTTTCTTTTGTCTAGTTGTCTGTTGTTCATAGTTCTCCTTTTTATTTATTTCTTGGTTCTAGCAGTCTGGTTTCCTTCCCTTTTGCCCGCAGTCATTTATCATCAAGTAGCAGCAGTCTCTTTAGTTGCTTTTGGACCTTTGCAGATGCATAGAGGTCCAGGCTGCTTCCTGCAGGCTCTGATGTAATTTGGTAACTGGCTCTAGCTCTAAATCCTATGGGACATCTTCAGTTCATGACCCAAGGAGCAGCATGTCCAATGTATGCTACCTCAATGGCACCCCTGATATGTATCATCACTAAATGTGTGTCTGGTGGTTTTCTGCAGTGTGGGTGGACACATCCTCCACACAAGGCCTCCTAGCTTACCCAGGATATTTTATAGTAACAAAGATCACCTGTGTGCACTGACCCATATCATTGCTTCTGTCCTTAGAGTGTCAACCCAGAATATGTATTTGAAACAGTTGAGTAATTGATTGTGGGCTCTGGCTTAGTCTGTTTGATTTTGTGCCCTCGGCTTACCACTTCATGCTTGACTATCTGAAACTTCAGCTTCCTAATCTGTTCAGTGGAGATAATAGAAAGTCTTACTTTATGTGAGAATCAAATGAGAAAATAGGTGAACCCTTAACATTGTGCCTGACAGGCACTAAATACTTGACAAATGTTAACTGTTATTTTTAATAACTATTAGTGTTATTTTTTCTGATGGTAACTTTGAAATTTTTTGTAAATATTTTAATTTCTCTTACCTTTTTTTTTTTTGTGATGCTGGGAATTGAACCCAGGCCTTGTGCATGTGAGGCAAGCACTCTACCAACTGAGCTATAGTCCCAGCCCGATATTTTAATTTTTGTTAGGTATAAAGTAACAAATATTCATGTAAAAATTTAGTATTTCTCTTTGCTAGTTTATGAAGGAAAGTATAAATATTTAAATTAAAATATATTTGTGTAACATTTGTCTTACATATACTTAAGCATCTTAACAGATATATAATCTCTTATGATTTTTAGAGAAGTTGGTGCAAATATTGTTGTACCCATTTTAGAGGTGATAAAACTGAGGCTCAGAGAGACTCTCAATTGCCCAAGGTAATTCATATTTGCTGCACCCTATACCCTAACTTGGGGTATGTAATTTTAGTGCCAGGGTTGCTTACTTGTTGTTTTGCTGCCTTAAATATTTCAAGGGTTAAAAATGGAAAAGGAAGGAATAAAGGAAGAGAGAGAGAAAAAAAGAAAGTTTTGTTATTTTCTGATTTCTTCTAAGGAAAATTTGCTATTTTCTGCTATATCTAGTACCTTGAAGTATTCATAGGTTTTAACTAGTGTATAGGAACCACAGCAATCAAAAAAGCCAATGCTTTGTTGTTAGATATAATATTTTAAAATAATGCTTATTGGGCCTGATCGAATAACATATCAAAAGCATTCCAGTCATAACTCAAAAAATAATAATACAAAAAAATTAAAATTTGATTTCTTCTGAAAAAGAAAAGTAAACTTTTCTTTCCCCCCATTTTCCTTTTTTCCAAGTGTTCTCATCCTAACCCTTTCACCCATGCTAGCACTGTTGCTGCCTGACCACTTTCTGGGCACAGTGGCATGGAAATACATCATCAGGGTATAATTTTTGTGCAGAGCACAGAGAACATGCTATTATGTATTGAGTCTCAGCTAAATAGCCTGGCTGTGTTTTGATCTTCTTGTTAAAATGGGAATGAAACACAACCTCCTCCCATCGGGTCTGTAGGAAGTTTGCTGGTCCTATGCTTATTTGGTGATTTTCACACCCAAATAGCAGGTGGAGAGAGAACAGATAGTCTTGTAGCTTTAAGGTTAAAGGTACTAACTTGAGTTACTGAAACACTGACTTTAGATTGTTACAGGGCTGAGCCACTGTAACAATCCAAAGATGTTGCTTGATTTTCTAATGGCTGACTAGAAAATCACACAAGTTACAGGCTGGCCTGGTGAAACATTTCCTGGCTTATTTGAGGTAGGTTTCTGGGGCGAGCCAACATGGAAAGCCCCATGGAGACACTGTGGTGGCTCTCCAGGGAGGCATCTTGGACATGGTGACAACAACTTTAGTTCCAGTATCTGGAATGTCTCCTGTGGCTAAGCATGATGTGGGGAGTTAAGAAAGGAACCTGAAGTTCCCATTGCATTTCTTTTTTGCCTAGTTAATATTATAAGGCAATTCCCATGCAAGTTGGCCCTCTTTCTCTTTAGATGCTGTATTGTTTTTTATTATCCTGCATAACAAATTGCCCCAAACTTAGTGGTTTTAGAAACACTAATTTATTATCTCATTGTTTCTATAGATTTGGAAGTTCAGGCCTGTCTTTGCTGGGTTGTGGTTAGGGTCTCGCAGGCTGAAATTGACATATTGGCTGGTCTGCTTTCTCATCTATAGGCTCTACAAGGAAAGGATCTGCTTCCCAGGTTTCTTAAGTTGTTAGCAGAATTCATTTCCCTGTGGTTTTAGGATTCATGGCAGCTTGCTTCTTCAGCAGTGGAGAAAGTGAGAGAGACAGAGAGAGAATGTCTCTGTTTTTAGTTTCTGACTTTCATCTTTTTTAAAAATTGCTAGCTAAACTAGGTCCAGTTGACCCAGAATAGTTTCCCTTTTGATCTACTTAAAGTCAATTTATTTGAATCTGCAAAACCCTTTCATGTTTGTCATTTCACAGAAACTAATAAAGGGAGTAACAGCCAATAACCATTGTCATATTCTATCTGTTAGAAGCAAGTTACAAGAATGTGAGGCTGTGGGCTTGGTCTTAGCACTGCAAAGAGCAACAACATAAAGCAAGTCACAGGTTCTGTTCACACCCAGGGCAAGAGGGCATGTCAGAGGGGTGGGACTCATTTCCACCATAGATATACCATGTGTTTTGAGTACAGATGGAAGAAAACTTAGCTTTTAAAAAATGTCATTTAAACAGAATTAATGTTATTAGGTTAAAGAAGTGAAAGGATAGAGTTTAATATTTTAAAATATGTTTATTTTTTTAAAAAAATGTACCAGAAATGTGTTTTCCCTTTAAGAATGTATCATTTCACACTTTTCCTTGAAATTTTCTCTTCTTTTGGCTACTGAGACTCTACTCTTTCCTGATTCTCCTATCATTTGGTCCATTCATTCACTTGTATTTCCTCCATTCCCCATTTGTGTATTTTGAAATGCCACATCTGTAATCTGACAATTCCCTTTGTCTGCTCACCTCAAGGATGGTTGGAAGTCATATACCCACCAGACCACGAACTTCCTGAGCACAGTGGCATGGAAACACATAATCATGATGTAATTGCGACTCTGCAGATAAGCCAGCAACTCTGTGGAGTTAGGTTGTAATCTGAGTGTCTGCAGAATGGCCTGTGTGTGACTGGAGCTCAGTGTTAAAATAGAAATGATTTCTTTTTGGTCTGTAGGAGAGATGCTGGTCCCATTCATGTAGGATGATTTTTTAAAATATCCAAATAGCAGTATTATATAAACAGTCTTACAGACATGCGTAGAATATATGTCTGTGTTTATTTATGCCTAACCTTGTATAACAGGGATCCAAGACAGTTTAAAAGTTGCATGCAGTTCAAAGGGCAAAGTTGCATTAAAACTAAGGAAGAAAAAGGAGAGAAGGGGAAAAATAAACATTAGAAAGTAACAGAGTGAAGTAAAGACACACTTTCTAGCAGTTAATGCAGATATAGACCATTAGATTCATGATTTGGTGGCTATAAAGAAAAAACAGGAGAAATAACCCTGGGAATTAGAGAATCCAAAGAGACATTTCTTTAGTGGGTATCCATCTGTGATGGACACATGGCCAAGGTCGGAAGTACTGGGCAATTCAACATTGTTTACAGAGCATGTGATGCCATGTCCTATAAGGTCATTTCTTACTCTTCCACGAAGGCTGGTGGCCTGTAACCAAAGTACAGTTTGGTAAAAGCATTTCAGTGATATTTAAAAGATACTGCTTAACCATTTAACTATAAAGTTTTCATAGTATTGAAAATGAACACACCCAGCACTAGTTTTTCTGCCATAACTTCCCCAACAACCTTAAAAAAACTTTATTTTAGCTCATATGGAAGAATGAATTCTACATTTTGCCATGTGTACTATATTATAATTATTTCTTCAAAATTATTCTCCCAGATTATCTTTATTGATAACATCTGGACACACTTTTAGAAATTATTTCTAATTATACATAAAATGTTTGAAGTCAGTGGAGTTTCTTGGAGTGGGTGGGTGATTAACATTGTCCAGAGAAAACTTGAGCTTAAAAAGACGTCTATCTCATTAAGACTCTGTACCACATCACCTGAATGGGAAGGCTAGGCACATGTCACCACATTATAGTAATCAGTGTCCTGTAGAGCAAGGAATGGTTGATTCCTGCCTCATGGCTCTGAATCACAAAGCCTACATGTGGTATTTATTCATTATTCACTCATTCCTGGTTATAAAAGTAAGTCACATTCTGTGTCAGTGTTTTACACTATACAGAAACACTGAAACAAGAACTGAAAAGTGGCTTCAATTTTTTTTTTCATTTGTAAAATGTAAATAGGACCTTTCTCATCAGATTCTTGTAAGGACTGCATGAAGAGTATTTCATTGATCTTAGCACAGCATGAGTGAGGTACATGGCAAGGCCTCAGTAGATGCTGGCTGTGTGCTTATATACTTACACACACATATGGTAATCTATAATAGTGCTATAAAATTTGCATCACACTCAACACAGTTCTCTTTATTCTTTAAATTTAAAAATCTAACATTTGATCACAGGGTTCTATTACTCTATACTGACCCCTCTGCTTAATTTTGGTTATTTATGTTAAAATGATTTTAAAATTGATAACTCATTAAATTATTATATTGAGAGAAATAACCAGGTAGTGGTAAAAGAAAGCAAACTTGTTCAATTTCTCTTAGAAAAATCAGTTATGGTTTCATTATTAGCAAGAATAAATGTGGAAAATTAAGCTAAAATATACATCTAAAGACTTTAAAGTATTCATATTCTTTTATATCTTTGTACTTCTAGGAATTTATTTTAAGAAAAATGTACAAAGATGTGTGTGAATGTATATATGTGTGCATATACATATGTATGTATGTATATGTATATACATATAAGATACCCAGATTGAATTCCAAAACTGGAATTATGAATAACTTTTTGTTGTATATTTTATTTTTCAAATGTTCTACAATGGATACTTATTACTGTCATAATCACAAAGTAGCAATACATACTAATGTTTTTAAAAGGAAAGAAGATAAAGATGAACAACAAAGCCATAAATACAGGTTAATAGTAGAATTTTACAAGGAGTTTTAAAACAGTTGAAAGTTCTTGAGAATAATGTCCACATCTTAAACAAATGGCCCTATATTGGAAGCCAATTTAACTTGAACAAAGGGACCCTTATCATGCTTCTGATTGCTAAATTCTGTCTTTTTGCTTTGAATTTTCAACTTGTGGGATCTATTTCCCTCAAGTTCCTATGCAAACCAAGGATAGAACTAAGGATAGATTCCACTTTTGAGAATGGAATTAGCTTGAGAACTAAAACATTGGGGGGTTTTTAAGGAGAAGTGAAACCCAGAAGTATCATCTCAGAAAGCAAAATAAAATAAGGTCCCCCCCACCTCTGAGATGTTAATGAAGAAAGGAATTAGAGAGGTCTTCTCTGTGCATACTTAACTAGGCATCTTCCATGGATTAGTGTTCTGCCTCTCTTGATAAGACTGCCACTCTGGGAACGAAAGAAACCATGAGTCATTCTCATAACTAGGACTGACCTAAAAGTTTGTATAATACATTTATTAAAGATATTTGTGTCCACAGTGCCAAATAGTTAAAACTTAGGGAGGCAGTTATATAAGCAGGTACTGGGGAACATAGTCAGAATCAAGCCAGGCCTGGGAGTTTGTTGGTTCTCAGGTATGGAGCTTACTTTCTCCTGGGAAGAGATGACTTTTGAAGCCCTGGCATCCTTATTGGGAAGGAATCAAGAGCATGGGACTTCTCAACCTTGGAGGTGACTTAATATAATCTAATAACACTCAGCCTTATTGTAGAGGAACAAGCTTGTATCCAGTTAAACTTCTTAGCCATTCTCTCCACTTTCATTATCTCATCCTTCTGCATCCTGCAAAATAATCACTTCCCTTTTCGTATGCAGCAATTTAAGTGAATCTCTACTGTCTAGGGAGAGCTGATATTCTCATCCTTTCAAATCATTGCAGCCTATCCTTCAGTCTTATTTCCCATAATTCTATTTCTCTTACTTTGTTCCATTCAAAATGGGCTTATTGTTCCTTGGGCATATTATAGGCTTATCTGCTGGTCTACAATGATTATAACAGTTTTGTAATAGCTAAAGCTAAAAATTCATATATTTATTAAAATAGAGCTTAATATATACATAATATCTTTCATCAATATTTTGACCCAAGAGACTTTTAGAATCAAATATATATGTGTGTGCAACAACAGGCTGGTGCTGATTTTTATTTCTCTTAGAAATGAAACCTTTCTGATTTGGTTCCAGGGCAGGTGTGAAAGTTGTAAATACTATCTTTGGGAAGTTACCAATTTTTGATCCCAAACTTTTTTCACTTGGAATTGTGGAACCAATCACAAGAGTGAGAACTGATTGATCAGAGATGCGGACTTTTATTCTTAGCCAAAAATATGAGAAGTAGGAGATAAACTCACAAATCAACCCACTGAGGGTCGGGAGGTTATAGATACAGGGTAAAAGAAATGGGGAGGGATCAACGAATAAAGGAGAAGAATATTTTCTGGGAATGGGAGGAAATTTGGGGGGAATTTGAATGCCCTTTTTTCCACAATTATGTTTTTTTCCTATCAGCTGTCATCACACTGGGGTGTGTGTCATTTATCATGTAGATGAGATTATAATGAAGTCAGAGGGTGGTGTTCTCTCTGGCAGCCATCTTAGAGCCAGCCAGTTTCAACTACCTCAACTGAAGAGAAACTTTCAGCCTGTAGGCAAATGGTCTTCAAAGATAAATAAGATTAGAGTGGGGTTGAAATTCAACTAGGTCACCTAGGCAGTGTAAGATTAAGGTAGGGGAACAAAACCCGTACTTAATCTGTCAGCTGCTCTAAATGTCGTTTTTTTCCATGCATTGTGGTCCTGGTACAAAAATACCTTCAGAGTCAAAGAGTTCAACACTTCAGTTTCATAAAAATAGATAGATAGATAGTTAATGCATAGGTCACTATAAAGATGAATATACACATACATAGGTAGAGGGCACCTATTATATGTCAGATGAATTTCTAGGTCAAAATATATAATGGGATGATCTAGATTTGAACACAGACTTCAGTTTGAATAGTAGCTTGACAAGTGGATTGATTTCCTTTTTTGGTTTCTCATCTAGGAAACAGCACAGATGAGCCTACTTTTATGCTGTGCTGAAGAGTAAATGATAAATGTCTGCCATGGAGTCCTTACTCATGTCTGTCAGCCTCCTTCCTGTACCAGAATTTTCTGAGGCTGAACATCTTTCCTTTTCCTGGTTGACCAGTTGCTCAGTCCAGCTGAAGTTAGCCCATTCACCAACTAGAATAATTCCAAGAGAGGCAGGCAAGATTAGAACCCTGTGAACTTGAAGGGACCTTTCTTATCCAGAGAATGAAGAAGAAAGAGCCCTTTTCAATGCCCATAGTTGGAAGAATAGAAAGAAAAAAATGGTATTGAGATATTGTCTTCAGTAAGAGACTTATGAGTATTTTTAATAGTCGATTCAAATTCAGATTAAGCTAGCTTCTATAGTTGACAAAAGCCTGACTATCCAAACTCTAGCTCCATTAATAAAATTTCAGTGTTTTCTGAATGGTGAATGTCTAAAGATGGGTTTTATTGTAAGAAGAGAAGCTTGTTCAAGTTTCCCTTTATTCCTTTTCAAAAAAGAAAATAAAATGAGAACTCCATAGTTAGCAAAAAAAGTCTTTGCTCTTAGTAAATCTTTTTTAAAACGTCTTTAAAAGATAAGAGTTTTTCAGAATTTTATGTTCTATTTCTGGGTTCAGGACCAGATATCCAGAAGTCAGAATTGCCTTTGAGGGTTGGAGAATCCTAGCAATGTTCAAATTCCCAAGCTCCAGTGCTCTATGATTGAAGTTCTAGACACCTTTGTGATAGAAAAGGGTCATAGCAAAGAGACCTGGCATACTGGGTGGTCAAGAGTAGGGAATATTTGGAAAGAAGTTGTGTTTTTCTTTCCATTTTCTGTTATTGAGTATTTGAGAGCAGTGATTTATGCCTTTGTTGCTACATTGCTCTTGGGCTTTCCTTCTCCCCTCCACAGACTTTTCATCAATCTCTCCCCATCCTCCATCAATCAGGGATTCTCCCTGTTAGGTCTTCTTTAGACGGATATAGTCTCCCTAGCCTTTCTGCTTTATGGATGCTCCTTCAAACAAAACCAAACCTAACCCTTGCTTAATTCCAATCTCAACAGAAGGTCATAAGGATATGAGGAAGGTACAGGAAGGTGTCAGGAACACACAAGTTTTTACCACATGGTGTGTGGTCAGTAGTTCTCTTATCCCTTCAGAAATAGAAACTAAAAATTGCCTTGAACTTTTGCTATATGTGGGCACACCACCTGTCTGAAGAGATTCTGGGCACACCTGCAAGTTCCTCCAGAATGGTTCTTGCCAGGCTATGGGCTTCCCAGCAACCTTAGGAATCCAGGGCTGTAAGGGAGATTTGGGTCCACAGAGGAAAAGGCATTCTTCACCGTTTCTAGTTAACCCCACTACCCAATGAATCCCTCTCTCAGAGACTATTCATGCTATTCAATGCAGTTGCTAAAATATGTTTTATTTTAAACACATTTTAAAGCAAAACAAAAAGAATTACTAAGAGTGAAAAGATGGCTTGCTATTCAAAGAATATTTTAGATTTTGATTTGTATCAGTTTATTTCAAACCAAAAAGGACTTATTTTTAAACACACATGAATCATAAACTATTATTAGTGATTCTTAACCTATTCTTTTAGGTTACTATTCGTGTGTGTGTGTGTGTGTGTGTGTGTGTGTGCGAGTGTGTGTGTGTGTTAAAAATAATTTCTTTTGGTTCGTAATAAACTGATTTAAATCAAAATATAAAATATTCTTTGAATAGTAAGCTGTCCTTTCACTTTCTGTATTTCTTCTTGTTCTGCTTTATTTTCTGTATTGAGAATATTTATTTTCTTCCATTGTAAAGGTAATATCAGAATAGATAAATTGGAAACTTTTGAAAGTTAAAGAAGTATAATAATCATCTAGAATTCCATCATTCGGGGACAATAATGAATCCTTTATCTGAGCTCTTATTTTTGGACACACAAATGGCAGGAGAAAATATGGAATTAGTCGATGAAGACATTTTCTGTGGACTCTTCCAGGTGGTGCTTTACTGAACCCTGATCTCTAATGTATCTTGGTGAAATCTGGGGTCAGTCTGTCCTGTTACAGATAACCTGTTAGTTTTGACTGAGGTGATCATTTGCCCCATTCTATATCTTTATAGTCCTTTGTGTTCCTTCTATATCTACCGGAGATGCTATTCTGCAGGGCCCAGAGGATTAGAGCTACCAGTGGCTCAGGACTGGCCAAGTCCCTAGTGAATCACTAATGGGTTGCTGTCTACACATCTGTTAGTCCTGTTGCCTGTCTACCCCTTCCTTGATGGTTCAGTAATCATGGAGCAGTATGTTAGTTCATGACATTGCCATCATGTTCTTAGTAAGATTTAATTCCTTTTCAGATAGGGTTTTATCCTTTTTTCCTCTTTGTTAAAGTGATTTGATCAACATAATTGTTAGTGTTTCTAAAACATTAATTTTTATGGATAGGTAAGTACATTGTAATACTAGAAAATATATAAGCATTCGTAGAAATTATTTATTTCCTAATTTTAGAATTTTCCAAAGTATAAAATTAAAATATCTGAATTCAATTTTCCTCAATGAAGTATTTCTTTATGTCATAAGTTTTAAGAATATTCTTTATCCTTCAGTTGACCCTTAAGTTACCACTATAGAAACTTTGGTCTTATATATAAGATATAATTCATATATTCATATGATATATGTGTCACTTGTTCTATTTGCTGAATATATTCATCTATTTTATATAGAAATGCATTTTTACTTTGTCCTAGAAGAGGGCCAGAAGAAAATTGTTTTAAAAATACTTTGATAACTAGTTGTCAATTCCAGTAGTTTTGTTGCTGTCGAAGCACTTTATTTTCCTGAATGTGAGAGTTAAGCCCAAGAAAAATATTTAAATATGAAAAACTCTGCCACAGAATGATTGGAATGTGTACTTGTATTAGATAATTTTTGAGTGGCCATGTTTGTTGATGTTAAAAAAGGAAATGATAAACTTGCATTTCTGGCACAGGTTAAAATTATGATTAATGATTCTTAATATGTCTTTAATCAGAAGTTTTCTCTAAAGGAAAAACACATAGATTGCAGTAAGCTTTTTAAAGAAAATTGCCATATCTCAGTTACAGTATACAAATAGAGAAGTAGACTCTTAATGCTGATTGAAGGAGCACATTATAGTGAGGATGGGAGGGCTGATGTTCTTCCAAGACAGAAGGCAGAGAACGGATTAGCCTGGTAGTCCTAGGATTGATCCTAGAGTCCCAAACATAAGCACAGGACAATTTTGGCTTCAAAAGTATCTGTCTTGTCTTTAGAACTTGAGGAAATTTCATGCCACAACCCTCACTAATCTGACTTCTTGAATGCACAACTATAGCTATTTCTGACAACAAAGTTTCTGATGAAAAGCTTGCCCCAGGATTATGATAGCTACTGTAGAATGCTTATCAGATACCAAGTACTTGAGGTCTATAACTTTTATTTGGTTCTATGGCAATCCTGAAAAGTAGGTATTGCCATATCCTTTTTACAAATGAAGAAACTGAGGCCCAGGACATTAAGCCAGCAAACTCAGCCAGCAAGCACACAAACTGGAGGGTTTTCACTCAGGTGCACCTGACATCAAATTCAAGCTTTTAACCATTGTTCAAGACTGCATTCCTAAGTGATTTCATCTGCTTCTGATTAGGAGAAATGGTTCCTTCTTGCCAAAGAACACAGAGATCAAAGGAAATATACAGAGTCATTTTAATCCCTATACATTACTAATAATAGCATGGGTGACTTTTTACCTTTTTGGTAAAGTGAAGGTGCTCATATTATTTATGAAGATATATTTTTTATTTGTTCTAATTAGTCATACATGACAGCAGTTTGCATTTCAATTCATTGTATACAAATGGAACACAACTTTTCATTTCTTTGATTGTACCCAATGTGTTAATTTGTGGAAGGAGGGTGGCTATCCCATTCGAGATTTCATTTGTGCAATCATAGATGTATCTAAGGTTATAATGTCCAGTCTTATTTTATCATCTTTCTTATCCCCGTGCCTCTCCCTTTTTCTCCCTCCCCTTTGCCCAATCCAAAGTTCCTTCATTCTCCCCTCCCCCCCGCCCCCACATTATGGATCAGCATCCACTTATCAGAGAAAACATTTGGCCTTTGGTTTTGGGGGATTGGCTTACTTATGAAGGTGCATTTTCATTTCTAGTGCATCTTTTTGTCCTATGTGCCATACCATCTATATATGACCTACTAATTTGCAAAGGTAAAATGTTTTTGGATACTCTAGGCAGACTTGACTTAGGGTGACATGGTAAGTGGAGGGAAGAGAGAAAGTGTCTTGAGTTGGCATACCATAGTTAATTGATTATATTTGTCAATTTTCATGTCATTCCTTTAGTTGCAGAGATTTGATGTAGGTTGATCTAAGGTGATGCTAAGTGAATAGCAGCAATATTTGACTCTGTCTTAGGTACTTCCCTTTCCTACCAGTGATAGAAAAAAATGAATAATCCCTCTAGGCATAAGTGGCCCATGCTCCAGTGGGTCTATAATACATTTGAAGTGTCTTCCTCTTCTTTCTCTTTCTTTTCTACTTTGGAATCCATGAAAGCTTTGATTGTGCTATACAACATCCTCTTTATATTTTATATTGTGGACTTTTAAAAATAGTTTGCAGTGTACTTTTGGAGATATCTGAATCTCAAAGACGGATGGCAAAACTGGAGATCCATAATTATAGAACTAGCACTGGAAATGGCCCAGGTTGTCATTTACACCCACCTCTCCAACCATTCCTACTTCAGAGATGACAAAGTTGAAGTCCAGAAAGTGATAACCTGTGGCCCTAGTTAGAGTCAGAGAGACTCTTCTGGTTCTGGACAACTTTTGGTTGTACATTTAGTCATGTAATATACAGAACCTGAAATAGATATTCAGAGCTTTTAGGATTGTGTTTTGATCTGCTAGATTTATCTGGGGCTGCTAGGGCTCCTACTGTTCCCTGTTGGTGCTACCTGGGGTAGGGGTGAACAGATTCCCTGGGAAGTGCTTCCTGACACCTCTGGTGAGGGAAGGGGGAAGACAAAATAGGTTATTAAGAGACAGGCATTTGTTGAGCTGGCCCCCACCCTCAAGGATAGCACTTCCCAGAACCTTTATCTGTGGCAGGATCCCTTTGCTGGGGCTTCCAGCCACCTGTTATGTCTCATTGGGAGAAAATTCTTAGGCCCTCTAAGTAGGGAGAATGCTTTCCCTGGCCACTTACTGTCAGCAGAGCTCATGATCCATTCCTCTTGCTAGTCCTACTGGCTAGCAGTGGGACTCCTGTTAGTGCTGCGTGTACCTGGGCTGCCTGCTGTCGCTAGGTTGAGGATCTGGAAACACTGGTCCTGGGTTGTCTTCTGTGGTTACGCTCTATCATTGTGGTATTCCTCTAGTCTAGAGGTTCCAGTTCACCTTCCTCTTTTAACCTATCAGAGTTCTCTTTGGTTGTCCTTGTGTTTTTTTCTGGGATTTGTATTTATATTTAGCTGAGATGAGCAGGGAGAGTGGAAGTCTTACTCAGGAACTTATTTTAGGGTTTGGGAACCTTTAAGTGTCCATAATAGAAGCAGATGCATTTAGTTAGTGGCTTTGTTTCAGCAGAAAGGATTCCTAGGCCCTGTGTTTCTACCCCTCATAGTTTTCTATGGACAAAATTGAAACATACTCTTTTCTCTCTCTCTCCCTCTTTCCCTTCCCCCTCCATCCCCCCAATCCCCTTCTCTCTTCTCCCTCTCTACCATTTTGCTGCCACCATGGGCTTCCACCAGGGGAAATCCTTGTGTCTTTAGGACTGAGGAAGAAGAGTTAAATGAATGCCATGGTTTGGGTTTGCCACTCTTGGTGCTGTGGGAAGGTGAGTCAGCAGGTCCGCCATCCTTGGGCCACCACTTCCTCTTCTACTTTCCTCCCAATCCCCTCTTGTCATCCCTACAGCTTAACTTCCCAAGCTTGGGAAAATGGGCTTTTGAGGAGAGTTAGTTGAATCTTACACTTCAGACTCTAAAAGGAAAAGAAACCCAAAGTGTAAATGCCATCTGGATTTGTTTCATCATTATCCTTCATCTCTTTCAGAAATACTTGAGAATATATAGGCTTTTAGTGTAAAGAGCAGTTTATAGAAGCAGATTCTTTGAAGAAAGAATTTGGTTAAAAATTGGGGGGACTATAATTGATTCAGCTAACTTTGTCAATAAATTCCTGTTACTTAAGACACCCAGCCCTGAGCATATATGAGCAAAAATCTAAAAAATACAGGGAAATTTGGATAAATTCTAAATGTAAGAATCTAGATAACAAACTACACTCTTTACTTTTAAGGAAAATAGAAAAATTAAAGAAAATGTTTAAAAAGTAGTTTAAAAATAATATAGATGGAATTCTTGAATCCTTAGAAACATCTAAAGATTCACAAATGAATGATATTTTCTCATTTGTTGGGTCTTAAAATGTCATTTTTATACTAGGAGCAATGCCTGAGAACACTGACATTTAAAAATAGAAAAACTTGATTCTTAGTCAAATTTATGTGTGAATGGAAATTGCTATAAATTGTTCTCAGGTAGGGAAGTATTTGTAGCATAGAATAAAGTCACATCTCTCTAGGACTTTGAGGAGGAAAACTACATCTTGAATTATTTTAGGTGGAAAATTATTTATTGCTTCAAATTTTTACCTTAATATTGTAGTAGTGAGAAAAATGGCACACAAAAGATACCTGCATCCTTGTCCCTAGGACCTGAGAAAACATTGCCTTAGAAGGCAGAAGGGACATTGCAGAGATAATTAAGTTAAGGATCTTAGATAGGCAGAGGATGCTGGCTTGTTGGCTTTAGAGGCAGAGAAAGGGTTTATCAGCCATGGAATGTGATAGTTTCTGGAAACTGGAGAATTCAAGAAAAAATATTCTTCCCCATTACCTCCAAAAACCCAATTCTGCCAATACACTGGTTTTAACCCAGTGAGATCCATGTTGAACTTCTGGCTTCTAGAACTATAAGACAATAAACTTGTCTTGTTCTGCATGTTATGGAAGCAATAGAAAATTAATGCAGATACTCATATTATTTTTAATGATGTTCATCTCATATAACTTTTTATATAAAAGCATTGTCTACATCACTGGTTTTGACCCCAGGAGAACATTTGGCAATGTTTGGAGACATTTTTGATTTTCATGACTATGGGTACTATTAGCATCTAGTAGTGGGCAGAGGCAAGGAGTCCTGCTAAACATCTTTAAATTTTAAAATTTTTAAGTTAAGGAAATTTAAAAGATCAGATTCTCAGTTGCAGTCATTGTATTTCAAATGTTTGCTAGCTACTTCGGCCTAGTTGGCAGTGGTGACATAGAGCAGCTCTATTATATTGCAGGAAGTTCCATTGGCTCATGCTAGTCTTCTACCAGAAGCGCTGTTGGAAATGCAGGTTCTGTTCAAATACAAACTATTGAACTCTCTTCCCCTTAAATTTAAGCCATATTTAAATATATTATGTATTTGTTATAGGTTCATGCAATACTTAACTCAAGAAGTTTTTGATTTACCCACTCTGGGTCCCATCTTAATTTACAATTTTTGTTAATTCTTTGTTTTTCTTACCTATTTAAGTAAGGTTACTTTCCAGATTATTATCATGGAACATGATGAGGAATTAAAAAAAAAAAATCAAGTACCTAAGTGCAAAATAAGTTGTAACTGAGTAAGCAGAGTAAGAAATTAAATTTCACATTCTAAGATGCCTTTTAAATATCCCTAATAAATTTAACTAGTCATTATAAAGGATATAATGTAAAAATGCATTTGACATATAATCACACCTCTAAACTTAGCAGAATTAAAAAATCGAAAGGCTTCAAGAGACCTGAAGAAATAGTGGGTATCTGAAAAACAAAAATTGATTAAAAGTAAAGTATCAGTGATGTTTTTGAAAAACAGTTAGGGCCCTACAAAGTATCAGCAGAGATTAACTTTGTTTATGGTAAAAAGATTAATTACAAATTAGACTTGAATCTCTTCACTGGCATTATATACCTGGGTTAAAGTAGAAAGTCCATTTCTCCCTCCAGTCTAAACTGAAAGCAAGTGCTTTTTTAATGTCTGGCATCTAATGGCAAATGAAGGAAATCGACCTAGGTAGAATGCTGGAGTGGCCTAAAAGGCTGGGGTAGCCCGCTCCTCTTTAGAAATTGTTCCCCTCTGCCTGAGGTGCAGTAAAATAAAAGACTTTTTAAACTGATTATTAACTTGCTCTTACCTCAAATTCTTTTACAAATCAGATAGTCTAAAATTAAGACTTAGGGTGGGGCAGACCCTGAAGCATAAGAGCTCATTAAAAAATAAATAAATAAATAATGACCAAAGGAAGACAACCTGCAGTGTCTGGGTGATTTCCATCACCGGAATTCCTGACCAAGGCAACCAGTGATCTACTTGTTGTCACTTTTGATTAGTTCACAGTTTCTAAAATCTTATATAAATGGACCCATACATACATACTATAGCATTTTTAATGCAGCATAATTATGTCAAGATCAACCATATTTTTGCATATCAATAGTTTTTGTTTATTGCCAAATAATATTTTATTTTCTATAATTACTACTATGTATTAATCTGTACATCTGTTGATTAACTTTTGGGTTGTTTCAATAAAACTACAGTGAACATTCAGGCATGTTCCTGTGTGAACACTTCCATTCATAGAACAAACCACAAGCACCATTGTCTATCCCTAAAGCCAATACTGCTCCCTTTGAAAAGAATTACTCTATACTTTTGGAGGGGATTCTGTTTTGCCTATTATTTATAACTTTCTTTTCTCTTGGATAAATATTTAGGACTGGATTGACTGAGTTTTGTGGTTTAAGAATGTTTAACTTTTTAAGAAGTGTTCAAAGTGTTTTCTGAAGTATAAGGACTCTTATCATGTTGTGTTCTCACCAGCAGTGGTTAGAGTCCCAGATGCACTGCATCCTAACCATTGCTTGTTGGATTCACTCTAATTTTAGCCGTTCTAGTGGGTGTGTAATGATATCTCATTGTGGTTTTAATTTGCATTTCCCTGAGAGCTAAAGAAATTGAGCATCCTTTTGTGCGCTTAAAGAGTTATTCATTCATGTACAACTGTAAGAATGAGAAGTTATACTCCATTTATGTATGATGTGTCAAAATGTATTCTACTGTCATGTATAACTAATTAGAACAAATAATTTTTTTAATTTTTAAAGAAAAAGGGTCATTCATATATTTTCCTTTGAGAAATGTTTATTCAGATCCTTTACTTTTTATTGATTTATAATAGAAATCTAAATTTGCTTTCCCTGTCTCCACCAAAGAGAAATTATTCCAAGATAATTTATAGAACAACACTTCTTTTCTCCACTTTAAAAACATTTGAGATTAGATTTTGTTAAATGTGGGGATCCATTTCTAGGCCCCAGGGTATTCAACTGATCTCTTTGTTTATACTTCTGTTAATACCAAACTAATTTAAAACTGTGGTTTGATGATATATTCTAATGTAAGGCAAATCTCTTTCCCACTCACACATTTAATATACAAATTTATGGTGAAATAATTTTTTTCTTTAAAATATTGAGTCTTCTCATCTAAGAATATGTCACCTAACTCTCTTTATTTGGTTATTCCTTAAAACAATCTAATTTTCTTTATGAAAGAATAATATATTTTTGCTAGATTATTATCATCCTATATATGGAACCTTAATTTTTAAGAAAGTTGTTTAGTTTTATATTTCATATATATATATATATATATATATATATATATATATATATATATATATACCTGCCTTACTAAATTAAAATAATTTCCCAATAATTTATTGGATGGCTACCAGGTATTTTTAGCCTTTCAAGTAACAAGTAGAAAATCTAAAAATATTTTTCCCATATTTCATCTCTATTTTTTGGCTTAATTTATTGACTAGAATATTAGTAAAAGCTGATGTTCTTTTTTTTCTTATTCCTGATGATAATAAAATACTTCTATTATTCTGTTAACTAAGAGATTTCTCATTTCTCATTTTTTATTCTAATAAATTTATTTATTCTAACACATTTTCAGATTACTAAATGTTGTACTTCTAATTAATCTTGATTTGTTGTTAGTGGTGTTTCTTTCTTCCTTTTATGTGAGTAAATGATGAGTTTTACCATATAAAACTAAAATTATTGGTCTTAATAATTTATTCCTTTTGACTTAAGGATATAGTGAATTACATGAACAGATTTTCTGGTATTAAACCACTGGTTGTATCCTAGCATTCTGTTAATATACAATTGGATTCAGATAGATATAGATAAGTTTTTTTGATGAGTTTGACCAGTCTATAGAATGGTTCCCAAGAAGGAGTGGGCTTCCCTCTCTGCCTTCCGGGAGCATTTGGTAACCTGAAGACATGTTTTTGTAGTCCACAGTGGGATTTTTAGGGTAAAAGCTAGGAGTGGGTGTCTGCTAGCTTTTAGTGGGGTAATGGCAGTGTGCTACATATATCCTGTAATTCATGGAACAACCACACACAGCAAACAAATTTTCCATTCCTTAAGCTAATCCTGCTTCCAAAATTTATAGAAAAATTAATCTGTAATTTTGTGGAGGGGGTTTTGTTTTGTCCATTTTGTTATAGATTTAGTTTCTTAGACTGTATTAGAAACTTTAAGAAAATGCTAATACTTGGGAACAATGAAAATTCCATATACATGGCATATGTTCCTTAATGGTTTGCTAAAATTCATCCATAAATCCATCTGAGTTTTGAGGCAGTGAGGAAATTTGTTTAAATTTAAATTTAAATCCTAGTTTTTGTTCTAAGGCTATATTCAGATTTTCAAGCTACTATTTCAATTTTATAGTTTTTATTTTCTTATAAAAGCATCAATTTTAGTGATATTTTAAAATGTGTTGGAAAATAATTTCATGTAACTTCCATCAATTCGAGTGAATTCCTTCATCATATATGGTTATTTCTCCTTCCTAACTTCTGTTAAAAAGTTATTGATTTCTTTGATCATAATTAAAATAAATTTCTCTGTTTCTTCAAACGTCAGTTTTATGGTCTTGAACACTTAATTAGAGTGTGTAATTTTTATTACTAGAATTGCAGTTGATTATTTCTTTATTAAAGTATGCTATTTGTGCAGCAAACAAGCCTAAAATTGCTTTGAATTTTGAACAGCTCAGATAGGGGCCTGTTAAATTTAATGTTGGCACTTGTGACCTTGATTACAATAATTCAGTCAATTTTAAAGTGGTTAAAGATGCAAATCAAAGTATATTTCAAATCATTTCTCTCAGTTCAATCCTCAGCCATGGCAGTAACCAATTTATGATGTAGCATTTCAAACATATTCTCTACATGTATGAGGACATGTGGGTGCAGGAGGGCATTGCACTGGCAAAATGCTAGGCACCATCCCAACTCGGCTGTGGCTCTCAACAGGGCATGTGTGTATTCATACACTGAGTGTTCACTTATTTTATACTTTCTCTTCACCAACTTGACGTATTAGGCATAGCTTTGTAAAACACAGTGATTCATGCCCAGCTGCTTTTCTCTTCCCTTCATAATAAAACTGCTTCAGATTTATCTTTATGTGCAGCATCCCCTTTCTTTCCCATTTTCTCTTGAACCTGCTCCCATCAGGCTTCTATTCTCAAAACTCCACTGAACTGTCATCCGTGACCTTGCCACTAAATGCATTTCCCAGTCATTTTCAGGTACTCTTGACTCTTCTTCTCCCCAATGTCCAATTAGCAAGTCGAATTAGCTCTACTGTCAGAGTACATCAGTGATTCCACCTCCCCATGTTCAAAGCCACCATTATCTTGTGTGAATTCCTTCCAGCACCTCCAACCTTTCTCTTTATGTTTACACTGGCTCTCTTATAGTCTCTACACACTATTTCCCTCTAAAAGGCATTATGCTTATTTATTTTGTTAGTTGTCTTTCTCATCTCTCACAGAACATAAACTCATGAAAGCAGAGAGTTTTTTCTCTTTGATTCATAGCTGTATTCCTAGTACCTAGAATAAAACATGACATATAGTAGACTCTCATATATTTGGATGAATCAAAAAAATATGAAAATTTAGCACAGTATAGCCTGAAGGCCAATAATTCAGCTCCTGACAGTTACCAAGAATCAGTTGCTCCTAAAATTGTTTATAGCAGGCTATCATAATTATATAACCAGTTAAGTGTTTTATTGTTTAGCACAAGTGAGTTCAAAACAGAAAAACATATTTCTATGAATGTTTCATTAATATTCAAGTTACCAACGAAGTTGCTTTAAAATAACTGGAGAAAACAACTGTTAAAGTTTGGAGAAACCATAAAAATTCTACAAGACTTTTGCACTCAAATTGTTTTACAAAAATTTTAAGTGCTGACAGACTCCATGTTGAAGAACACAAATTGGAAGTGGTATGTGATGCTTAATTGCTGGGGCTTTTACTTAGAAGATGACATGGAACTTCAGGCAAGAGACCCCATGTTCAAATAAAAGCCTTGGCTCTCCATCAAAGGATTGGCAGATGAATACGAATTTATTTGTTAAGTCAAATGACATGTTTCATGTATCATTTTTATGATTTTTTGTTTAAAACATTCCTAAAATGAATTGACTAATAGCCTCAATTGGAGCTTATAAAAGGACATCTTGTGTGCATACTCTTTTGTTATTGTTGCTCTTGTCAAAGCATGATTGGTAGCTTAACTATACTTTTTGCAAATATATCAATTTTTTTACCTAACTATATATCTTGGAGATCATTTGGTATCAGAAAAAACAAAATATCTCAACTTTTAAAGTTGGGTATGATTCTACTTTATGGGTGCTGTGTAATTTATTTTGTTTCTTTGTGGTTGTCTGTTATTTCCAATTTTTTGAATAAAAAATACTTCAGAGAATTCTGCACACGCACACAGTATTGTGTGTGAATACATCTATAGGATAAATTCACAGAAGTAAAATTGTTGCTGTGTATTTTGATGGCTTTAGACAGATTAGTTGACTTTTGCTTAGGATTTATGGACTACTGAGAATTTATTTATATATTTAAATGTGTTTTTTTTAGTTTTGACCCACCAATTTTTTAATCTACAGTTGTAGTTAAAAATCACTGAAGTTGTAGTTAAAAAATGTTTGATTGCGGGTCTGAAATTCTCTAGCATAAACATTCACTTATCAGTTAAATAATTATTTTTATAACCTTTGTTTTTAAGATTCTCTTTTTAAAAACTGTTAAATGAAACATTTTTGATAATTGCAGTTATTGTAGGCAGACAGCTATCATATTATAGCAGAACAGACTGTACCTCCCTCCTGCCCGCCAAGAATCTGTACTTTTGTGAAGATCAGTTCAGGACATTTGGCAACCATAGGAGACATAACTGATTTCAAAAACAATGATCACATTTACAATTTCTTCCATTCTTCTTTTCTTGTCTTTTGAAAATTAGGAAAATATATATATAATAAATATTTTTAGGTTGCAAAAATATTTCACAGAATTTTCTGAATTTGTTTTTGGATTAAAACTTTTTCTCATTTTGACAGTAAGAAAATGAAGTGCAAATGAAATTTCCATTACATTTCTCTATCCTTAAAGTTTGTCTTCTGAGTAATACATATCTTGTTAATCCATGCCAATGAATTATGAAGAATAAAATCCACAGGATGTTGTCATCCTCTATATTCAATGAACATTTTCAGTTAGATTTCAGTACTTATTTAGAATTATGTCATTTTGGAAGAGTCTTAATTTACAGCTGAAAAATTAAATATGTTACAAAACCAATTATAAACTTCCTGTTAATGTTGAACTTTTGCTAGGGAAAGCTTCTGGGGGAATTTCATTTATCCTTTAAAGGGATAAATATTATTCAAATCACCTTGGTAACAGCTGGACCACAGTCATGCAATAAGTTTAGTATCATTTTCTAAGTAAGACATTGTTGGTCTGGAGTTGACAAAATTGATTTTCTGTAAGATGTAATATGCATTATTTTTAAAATGAGGGCAGAGGGGAATTTGCTTTCTTAAAAAATAGTGGTCTTTCACTAAATTTGGGGGTCAAAACAGATTTAACTATTTTGAGAATGGTGAATTCTTTTGTATGTAAAGAATATACATAGCATCCTCTTTTTGAATTGGGTCTCATACCTACTGCATGTGAAAGAAAAATCTCATCATGTTTTTTAAACTACAAAAATGAGGGACTATTCCTAATGTACATGTATGCATTCATGTTATGTGTACATTTATGTATGTCATGTATACAGTGTATTTATGTTTGGGTATATATATACATATATGTATATTCTGTAAGTACACAATATTATATATATGGTTTTACAAGGTGTAAATATATCTGTTATTTGAAAGTAGGAAGGGCTTACAAGAAAATCCTTTGGCAGGCCTTGGAGTAGCATTACTTTTTTATTTTTGGTGCATTATAATGTTCTAGTGAGTCATTCTTAACCTCAACTATTTTACCCCAAGACAGCTGAGTAGAAATCAGAGGACATGTACAGGGAGAAAGAAGAGAGTCAATGACCCATCTTAACGTAGGTTGGACCGCTGTACATATTGGTTTTATTGAAAGCAAATTAAGGCATTTCCTGTTTTGTATGTTTACAGAGACCTCAGAGGTCACATTCTACTACTGAGAGTCTTAGCTACCACTGGAAGTGGTATGTATGTGCTTGAAAGGATGTATAATTTGGTGCCTATTGGAGTTAATTATATGGTCATGCTGCTGCTTATTATATGGGCATTTTTGTGACATTGGTTTCTGTATTCATAGGCAGTCATAACCTCTGAAAGTCTTATCTAACACAGGACATTTGCCTAACTGAATGTTTTAGATATAGGAAAAACTGGCTTTTGGTGGCAATTTGTTATGTTGTCTTTCCAAATTAAGGAGATTTTCCTATTCAGGAAAATTTTCTGAAAAATATATAGCCATTCCCTGAAATATGGAGGCCTCCATGTACATTTGAAGATAGAACAACATTTTACAAGGGAAAGAACCATAGTTTAGGAACCACAAAATAAATTCAAATAAGTTCTAACTAATGACTTCACAGATTCAGGATGTTGTTAAACTAACTAAATTAGGATGCATTACTATGTTATACCATCACTTAGAGAATAAGAAAGTGTTCCTTAAAATCAGAAAATCTGATTGTCTGCCTTTACCCATCACTAATATATTGACCAAAAGCATTATCTAGTAGTAAAATGGATCAAAGACCAAATGGTTAAAGACCAAACATTCAATCTGTAAAAGAGGCCCAGAGAATCTCTCCCAGAATACCAAGTTAAAACCAAAGCATTGAATATCCAAATGAAAAATCAAGAGACTTTAAGAATCAAATTTTCAACACACATTCTAAAATATACAATATCCATGTAAGAAGTCTTAAAGGAAATTAAAAGAAAAAAGGAAAGAAAAGTGCTCAAAGAAATAGAGAATAGTTTCATAATTTAAAGAAAATCATGGGACATTAGTTAAAATTACCCATTAAGGGCCAAGCAAGAATTTTGAACAAAGATAATACATCAAAATAGATATATCCTGGTGACATTGGTCATCTCCCAAAATTAAAGGAAAAAAAAAGATCAGGGTTTCAGGTATGAGTGGGGGAGAAAAAATGTATTAATGACCTAGGTAGTTAGCTGGCCAGATGTGTGCTTTTTTTCTTTCCCTTTTAAAAAATTTGTTCAACAAATAATTACAGAAAACTTTCTCTATTCTACAAATTTTCTTAGGCAGTATAAACACAGAGATGAGCAAAGTTAATGTTGTAGGTTGACACCGATTATGCTGATGAATAATTAGAACTGAACTTGTATTTTAAGAAATTGTAAGATCTTATGTGCTGGAGGATGTATTCTCTCCCCACCCTCTGATAGCTACAGTATGGATGTGAGGCTTAAGCATGGCCAGGCACCTGCATGGAACTTGGAATCTTGAGGGATTAACACAAAGGTGAGTTGTGTGAATTAGGGATTTTTCCAGGCAGCTACTATAGAATCTAGGGTCTGTTGGTACAACCTATCTAGGAACATAAGAGTCTGGTTTAGAGACATGTTTCTTGGGAGCAGCATCATTCTGTTGAGCCATTCTTATAGCAGAAACACAACTAGGCGATGTTTTCCTAGGTTCTGACTCATCCTAGTGTTCTAGTACTCACTGAGTACTAGACAATTTGACATCTGTCAATATTAATCACAGTAGGTTCATTTATGCCTTACTAACAAAGCACATGTAAAAAAGAAGTCTGCCCCTGGTGCCCCTTTGAATGCCCTGTAGCATTCATTCAAAGACCTGCACACTATAGATTAAGTTTATTTTCCAATCACAGTGTAGGGTTGTGTCCATTAATCAGTCTTACTTGTTTTGGATATGTCTATTAGTCAGTTGGCTGGGACTCGCTAATTCATTCAGCAGAAGATATATTGAGTGTCTAGACCAGGCACTGTTCTAGATGTCAGAGACACAGATATGGATGTTCCTTCTCCCATGAAGTTATGTTCTTCTTGCATGTAAACAAATAAATAAGATAATTTGAAGTACAGATAAGACATATGAAGGCAGTAAAATAAGAAATTGTACTGGTGGTGGTGATGGTGTGCTGCTACCTTAGCTAGGACAGCCAAGGGGAGCCTTTGGGAGAAGTGACATTCAGTGACAGGTAGATGCAGATAGCTACGGAAGCATATTCACAGCAGAAGGAACCGTAAACACAGAACTCCTGGGACAAAAATGAACTTAGACTATGTGGCCAGAACCTGGTAAATGAATGAATCCTCCCACCTCCAAATCCTGTTTACCAACACCTGGAGAGAGACAGGGAAAATGATGTCCATGCCTTGGACACCAAGCGTATAAGTATACATTGATGACAGTGATATAAAGGGCCAAGGTGCTGTCCTGTTACCATGCTCTATCCAGCAATGCTGTCCAGCTGCCCAGCGAGCAGAGGTGGACTCCATGACAAAGGCTTTGTAGACACTGAGGAATATCAACAGAAGGACAGCCAGCCAGAAGATGTGATATAGGTCATAGCATGTTGTCATCTAGACCTGGGCAGATGTGACAGTATAATGAACCAGACTGATGTTGGAATCAGTGCTCATCCAATCATCCTCAATGCTCTAGGCTCTGATCCACAGGGGGATACAGGTTGGCAGTGGCTCAGCCCAGGGCAGCCACTCTTGTACTACCCTTGCCAGCATTCTGAGACTTGACAAGTAGTAGGCCTGCCTATCAGGTCTGCTATATATCCACTCTGACCTCCATGAACTCCTCATCGAAGTCATAGGTGCCACCTTTGAATGGAAAGAAATGGGATCCAAGAGACTGGCAGGAGCCAGTCATGTATAAGGCATTATAGACCAGCATAAAGATTTTAAATGGGAAGATTTTGGAGGATTTTAAGTAGGAAAGGGAATTATGCTTTTAAAAGATCATTCTGTAGGAAGAGGAATTGGTTAGGAGTCTGTTGCAACAGGCAGATAAAAGGTATCGCTCACTTGACTTGGGTAGTTGCAGGAGAGAAGTAGTTTCTGCTGGCTGTTCAACACAGAATTTTCTTCTGTAAGACATGGCATTAGCACATAGGTCACCTCAATGTGCACTTTCCTGTGCACCATTGTAGGAGATCGAGAGTCTGTGGTAGAGTATAGAGAATAGGCGCATGAGATACTCACTGCTTGATGTTAAGGAGAGTAGGCAGTACCTGAGCAAGGCAGCTTTGACATTCTTTTGTGTATAGCAAAGGAATTGTTGTGTTGAGCAAGACAGTATGATAGGACACAAACTGACACCCAGGAATGTTGAGAAGAGAATGTGAGTATTCTAGTCTGCTTTAGAGTTGGGTGTGTGTTAATGCCCTTCTCTGAAAGATGAATGTTGCTCTCAGGGGCAAGTCCTGGAAACACTAGAGCACATCACACAGTAAATGAGTTGTGGAACTTCCCATGTCTGCAGCTGTCACCATCATCGCCAGGAAGAAATGGAAGTTCTGGGCACTGAGTGAGATGGAGTAAAATTGGTCTCAAGAAAGAAACAGCATACTATGACTATATCTCAGTCAAACAAATTCTGTCTTTTCAATGGTCAATAAAAAAGATTTTATGATTATATAGGGTGTTCTTTCAGAAAAAGCTTTGATCTCCAAAAGCCATTACATGCAGTCTCATTTTAATGACCCTTTAGCTGCTAAGCCAAGCAGTAAGCTCTGTATCTATGGTCTGTGGACTAACATAGCTTGGGTTAAGATACATAATGTAAAAGGATTTCCTATCTTATCATGTACCTTCATAGCACAAATAACAACTTAGCTACAGAGCTGAACTGAAATTTGATTGGATTTTGGGACACCAATCTGCCCACCCTGAGGGAATACACAATTTAGTGGCACCAGAAAAACCAGTTTTTGTATTGAAACATTTATTTTCTCACTTTATCCCCACTATAAGCTTCTGAGGTAGATTGCTTCTGAAATCCTCATTTAAGAAACAGAGAGAGAGGACCCAAGAAGAGGCTAACATTGGCATAGTGCTGGTATAAAATTGATCTACCTTGACTTCTTTTGGATCTGTGGGATGTCTGAATTTTTTATAAAAACACAATTTTGCCAGTCACATTGAAAATGCTTTATATTTTCTTTTTAATTTTTCTTATCAAAAAACTTGGAAAAAAAATTCTGGGCTTCTCCCTGAAGGTCTTCTCTGGCAAGGCCATTTTTCCTCTTTAACTTTGGTTTTTGCATTCCATATGTAAGCAAAGAAGCAAAGTTCAACTTGTTAGGAAAAAAAGACTTAATTGTGAAACCAGATGGTAAGCATTATTCAGCTGATGGGCTAGTAGATCTGAGTGAAGGTGTGGTAATATGATCTTGGTCCGCAGCTGTGACCTGTTGTTCCAGAACAGCCCCTTTCCTCCCTGTCTTTTGAGGCTAAATTCCAGCACCTCTCCCTCCATTTTTGTGAGCACCCAGCCCTCCCATATTGCTTTGACAGATGTGTAAGAAAGAAATGAAGCTTGTTCAAGGAAGAGCAACCCATGAGCATGTTTTGAATAGCCTCCTCCCTAGTTTCCTTGTAAAACTGGCAAATCAGGTGGAATGTTCTGCACTCTGAGAGAGAAGTTTCCCAGCACTCAGACTGCCCTGAGCCCATCATGATGTCATCAAGATGTCCGTCTTGCAAAAACACATCAACTCTCTCCTTACCTCCCCTAACAAAACACCAGTCAATGCTTTCTCTTGTGTTTTCTTCCTCAGCAAAAGGTACCACCATACCTCCTTCTCCCCAGTTGAAAATCTAGAAGTCATCCTGCACTCACTAAAAACTTTCCTAGTCTTCTATACCCATGTTTCCTCATGCTGCTGCCCTCATTCAGGCTCTCATTATTTCCCTTCTAGCATTTGGAAATATCTAATTTTTTTAACCTTATCTTGATCATTTTCTTCTTCCACTCTGCCACTAATGTTGTATCTTGAATGAAAATCTGAATGGTGAGGCCACCAAGGTTACAATCCTCCAGGGCAGGGGTGGATGTGCACTGTTATAAGCACTGTCTGCTATTGTTATATGTAAGAACCAACGCTGGACTGGAAACATTTCATCTGTCAGCCAGATACAAAAGGCCTTCATGACCTTGGATATCTTATCTTCTGTCACTTCTGCTTCCGACATTACAATAAATGACCATAAACTATTTGTGCTTCCTCTTATTCTCATACTATGGCATACTATTCCTTGGTTTTGTGCCTTGGCCTGTAGGAATTCCTCCCTCAGAAACGTGCTGGAAATACAAACTGCCAAAAGCATTGTTCCTACTGCGTACATGTTATTTTATTCCTCGTTTTGGTAGGTGTTGACTCTTGAACTGCTCAGATCATTGGGACTCTGATGCTTCCTTTGCTCCCTCTCTCTTTTCCTTCTGGTTTTCCTCCTCACACCCAAGTTCAAGCCCCCTCATAATCAGGATGGTGTAGTCTCAGAGCTTTTTGGAAATGCCAGGTCTTGCTGGTTCAATCATGCTTTGAAGTTCTGTCCTTGAGCTGTGTTACACTTGAACCTGCACCTTTATGGTGGCAATAGGTAATGGTGGCCAGGTACATGTGCAAGCAAGGAGGGCTTTTGCAAATTGGACCTCAGTTTGATCCTCCCCATATCCTGTTGGGTAAGCCAGGAGCTATTACTTCACCCCTTTACAGAGCTGAAATGGAGGATTTTTTTTTTCTAAATTCATCGACATGTTTTACAGGTGTATACTTGACTCTACAGACTGTGTGTTGATATCTCAAGTCCTGTAACCTGATTTAGTGATGGTTGGCTACTTCTTATTAAAGGGGCTTGGGTGTGATCTATTTTTGTTTTTAGAAGCTCAAAAGGAAATCCATAATATGAACAAAATTTATTTCAGAATATTTGTTCACTGTGGCTTAAGAGCCTAATCACCTTGGAATATTCCAGGCCCCCTACTCCCCTTGTTTATTATGTCTTCATCTTTTGGTCAGTTTGATCCTTGACACATCTATAAAAGAGAAGGGAAGGAAGAAGAGGGGGAAATTTTGCATGATTGGTTTTTGATATTGATTTCTGAGGCCTGTACTATAAGTCACTGAAATTATTTGATTAAATCTTAAAGATTCAAACACAGTGTGGTTGGGCCTAATAATAATACTAAAAACAGTTCCTTTCAGTGAGGGAGAAGGGAGAAGCTTCTGAGTTCCTCAATGAAGTGTCCACGCACATTCACTCCTGTCGGACTGTGGTATTTCCCACTTCCTGCATCCCATCTAGCAAGGATCCAAGCCTAATAGGCTAATTTATAAGACCATGGGTCTCTTTGGAAAGATCCTGTTCTTCTTGAGGTTTAACACTGAAAGAAATCAGAAACAACAAATGACTGTATTTGCATTCTCTCACTTTTTAATGAATTCATGCAGCTCAAGCAAATATATGAGAATTAGGAATATTCTCTTCTTTATGGAAGGAGGAAAAAGATCATTCTATTTAAAATATATCTGTGCATTGCTAGTAGTTAATCAAGCTCTGGATTTGAGCTCAATTAGAGCTTTGATAAAAGTAAGGAGAAAGGAAACGTGAAAGAATGCTCTACCATTCATGAGGGGCCTGTGTGTGTTTTTCGTCTCGAACTAAATGAATAATGGGACCATGCATTTTCCATGTTGGCATTTTCCACCCTGAGAATAATTCCCTTCCTGGCTTCTCAATGAATAATGCATTATTTCTGAAACCCAAGAGGCATTCCTTTGATTTTTTCCTTTATGTTTAGCTTTCTGAGTGATTTTCAATAAAGGAAATTCAAGGACTTGGAATGAATGCTTGATTAACATTTTTATTGAAGTTCAAGAGCTCTTTGGCTATTATCTCCTGATATTTGGAATATTATTTTTTCTAAGGAAAGTCTAAGGTATCGTATTTATTAGAAAATGAAGCACCTTGGACCGTCTTCAAAGTGAACAGCAGTTTAAAACCAATACACATTTGTGTTGCAGAACAAAGAGCTTTGTGGGGGTACTTTTCTCCTTGCTTCATTTTCAGTTCCCTGCTGAAAAGGTTCAAAAGAGAAAGCTCACATTCAAAACTGGGCTGTTTAGAGACTAAATCTCATTTGTTTACATTTTGGGATATTCATAACTTGAGGCTAGTCCAAATCCAAGACTTCAGCCCAAGTATGCCTGCATCCACCAAGGCCAGCACCACTGAAGTCTAAAGATTCCGTTGCACTTTTGGGTCATGGCGTTCCCCATCTGCTCATTAGGCAGCCTGATTGTCCATATGGAGCCTATTAGGTGAGGTGTAATGGGACACGATGGTATCCACTAGTCACATTAGCGTTTCAATCAAGGATCCCCTGGAAATCCTGAGGTAACCTGATGGTAGATTTTAATGATATTTCTCAGCTTCCATTTTCCTTGTGATTCAAATGATTAGTGACTTCAGAAACAAAATGGAACTAAAAATGGAATTAAAAATATATTCTACATTTCCATTCCCTTTAGGATTATAGTAAAATCTTAATTCAGAATAATTGGGGAAAGAAAGAGAACAAAGCTGATCAATTGAAACATAGAATTTGGTTTAAAATATTCAATTCTATTAGTTTCAAGAAATGGAAAAATAAGGTAGTATTTTCTAGAACCATGGACATCCTCTAGGAGCAGAAAGGCTGGAATTTGTCTCCTGTCTGCCACTTTCCATCCTATAGCCTTGAGCAAGGTATTTAAACTTTTTAGGCCTCAGTTTCTTCTTCTGTACAAAGGTGTTTATTAGTCAAAATGTTATATGGCAGTTGTAAAGATTAAGTGAGTTGTTATTTGGAAAGCATATATCAAGCAATCTATAAATGATTGCTGAATAAAAATAAAATGTACATTCTATGCTTGAAAAATATTATTTTCAACCAGGACCATTTAACTGAGCAGGTAATAACAATATTATTATTGTCACTGTAAATTTATATAGGCAATTATTTTCTTAACATTCATTTAATTCTTACAACAAATCTCATGTGGTAAAATATAATCATCTCTATTTTTCAGATGAGAAAAGTGGGGTGAAAAAGTAATTCACCTAAGTTTACCCAGTTCATTAAACAGCTAAGCAGGCACTTGAGCCCAGGCAAACTGAAATCAGAAAGTGTGCCTTAGCTACACATTAAAGGACATTTGTCATATCTTTTGCCTGAAAACGCTCCATTGCTATTAAGAACCATGTCTTTATAAGAGATGGTAGATCCTGAATATCTCAGTTGCTTATCAAACTTGTGTTTTGCTAAAAATAATCACCATCATTGTCTCCATACTCAATTTTAGCAGGATATGAATTAATGAAATGTTACTAAGTCAATTATTTTATCATTATTTTTTTTGATGATTAGTGACTTCCAAGCTCAGTATTTTCATATTGAACTGAAATCATTTCATAATTTTTTATTCTCTTTTTTTTAATCCTCTGGTCTCTCACCCTGTCCTCATAGGTGCCTTCATCATCTGCTGGACTCCGGGATTGGTCTTGTTACTGCTAGATGTGTGTTGTCCACAGTGCGACGTTCTGGCTTATGAGAAATTTTTCCTCCTCCTTGCCGAATTCAACTCTGCCATGAACCCCATTATCTACTCCTACCGGGACAAGGAGATGAGTGCCACCTTCAGACAGATCCTCTGTTGTCAGCGCAATGAGAACACCAACGGCCCCACGGAAGGCTCAGACCGCTCGGCTTCCTCCCTCAACCACACCATCTTGGCTGGAGTTCACAGCAATGACCACTCAGTGGTTTAGAAAGGAAACTAAGATGCAAAGCCAGCTGTCCTCTATGGAGAGATGAACGGCCTCCCCACACCCGATTGCCAGGCAGGGTGGGGAGTGAGAGAGGAGGGAAAGAAACTCTGGTACTTAAACACTAACTAATGGCAGTATTTGTTTCTAGACCCCAGGAGACTTGATGTATATTGAAAATTAGTTTATGTGACAACCCTCATCCTGACCCCATTCCTTTTGAAGGTAGAAAGTAGAGTTCCTGCAATGGAATTGAGAAATGGACTCTGGAGTGTCCATTCAGACGACACTAACTAGACTTGAAAAGATTCTGTGTGGTTTGGTGCAAGTCAGAATAAATTCTGACAAATTGAATCCACAACTTCATTTACATACAGCCTTCCCTTTTTTATTTTTCAAGATGCATTTCATTTAATAAACACATTTATGTCTATCAGCATGTTTGTGATGGATAAGACTATTGTCTATTAAACTACCATAATTTCATTTTTTTCCTATGTAGGAAAATTGTAAATTAGAATTATTATTTTTTATTTAGAAAGCATGCATGTAATGTATGTATGCAGTATGCTTTACTTAAAAAGATAAAAGAATACTAATTTTAAATCTTCTAGGAAATAGAAGAACCTAGTTGTCAAAACCAGTATTTGTTTAGACTATGAAAGAAACAATGTTCTAATCACAATATTACGTTTTTATTAAAGTGTTGTGACAAGTATAAAACAGGGAATATCAGTTTATTGCCAAAAGAATATGTACTCTAAAGTCATAGAAGATGAAGCACAATAATTTTTTTCTGCATATTTAAAATATACAAGTACATTCTTATTGCCAGTACATCAGAGGAAATTTTTAATAGCCCATTTTTTCTGAGATAAAATAATACATAATTGTTGTAGAAAACTTGAAAATTGCATAAATGTATAAAAAAGGAAAAAAATGATTACCAATAATATCACAATCCAGAAGTAACATTCTTTAACAGTTCTCCCACTTATGCCTATGTATATATTGTATACTTTTTTATGTAACTGGGATTGTACTGTAAACAGATTTAAAACTAGCTTTTTAAATTGCAGAATTGCCAGATTTTACTATGGCATTAAAATTTTTAACAAAAAAATTTTAGTGACTATATAATATTCCATTTAATGGATGCAACTCGGTTCATTTAACCAATCCCATATTGTTGACTATTTACGTTATTTCTAATTTTCACTATTATAAAGTTGCAAAAAAAATGTGTACATAAAACTTTGTCCATATAATTGATTATTTACTTGGGACCTATTCCCATGAAGGATTTTTTTTTTAAAAAAATGTGAAGTATCTTCTTATGCTTTTACCTTTTGTAAAAAGGGGTTTCCTGCTTTTGTAGCACATGGTAGCAATTGTGAGGAAAGCCAGTTAAATTACCTTCTTACAAAAGAAATGCAGTGGTTAATTTAGTTGAGATGACTTTTATTCATATTACAAGATGGATTAGGAACATTCAAGTGTTACAATAACCAAGACACCCTAATGTACCTATCAATTCCAAAGTTTGCTAAGGAACCATTTTTTTTCCTCTTTTGGTGGCCACAAATGTAATGTAGAATTAAAGAAAATGCAAAGAAATCAAATGTGCTGGGTGAATAAAGGATTGGTGTGTTATGTAGCTTGGGGCCCTTCTGTCTATATGGCAAAGGGATTGAGTGTGTCCATATGTGACTTGGCCACTGTGTATTCTCCAGGATTCACCTGCTGCCATCTTAGGTGACACCCGTTTAATACATTCTCAAGGTCAAGAAGTGATTGCATCAGTTTGTTGTAACAAGTGATGAGGAAGTAACATGATCTTGAAGCAGGTATGGGGAAGTCAGGAGGACGTCTAAGAGAAAGAACTCCTGAAGGAGACTGACTGTCTTGGAAGGAGGGAGTTGGTTTGTGCGTGGTCAGCGCTTGAGAGGATAGACTTGAAAAGTGCCCACAGTGAAAAGAATGTGGGGAACCAGTCAGCAGAAAGGTGTTGGTTGCACATACTTTACCAAAAGTACAGAACATCTTATACTGGAAGAAGTGAAAGAAGTGAACTTGGACTTTTACTGATGTGCCTATTTTTATGGAGGAAATATGGACTATTTGAGATTAAAAGCATACTAATTGGACTCTAATAAATCATTCTCAATCTGTGTTTGGTCACGTGTGGCTCTAATCTGTGCTGCTCGTCTTTTTTGAGTTTTCTCGCCTGCATGGCACAGTATCTTCCCTCTGTGAGCTCCTTTATGTCCCAGCTGCCAGGGATAAAGGACTCTGTGGTGAAGCCAGCCCATTCCCCCTCCCCCACCAGAACTGCTTTCTTCCCCCCCACCATGGGTAGATAAACTTTATTCAAATGTCTGCATAAATATGACTTGATGTCAAATGAGAAATTTTTCCAAAGGATTAAAATTTATTAAACAATAAAATTCAGTACTTCCTCTGGTCTGTCCCTGAATTTATTTGACCAACACATCATTGTTAATAGTTTGCACTCATTGCTCATTTTCATCAGTCAAATTTCTCAGATCTTTGAGTGGCACTTCCCATTTCTCAGGAAATCTCTTAAATTGCTTTCAGTAGCAGAAGGACAAGGATGTTATCTGCTCATTTCTACTCAAGAGGCAAAACCACATCCCTTGATCAGAACTGCTTTTTTCAATCTGAGTAATAGTCTTTCCAGTGCCTCAGAGATTGGGATTTCTGTTCCATGAAAGGAAAGACAGTGTGTTAGTACTCTACATCAGCAGGATAACTGGGGGAGTCAAAAAACAAAACAAAACTCTGATTTTATAGAAACTTTGACAACTTTATAAAATAAAAACCTTTCACTTCTATCACTCGGAGTTTATAAAGTCAGTGGTCTTTCTGCTCAAGGATTCAATGACTAATGTCAAAAGTGATATCTCTTCCAATGATATGTCCATTATAATCTTATCAATCAGTGTATCATTAAGGTGTTGGAAAAAGATAAATATCTATAATGTCCCAGTGAGTTATTTGGAAGAGAATTTTCAATCTTTAAATTTGAGTAGGTGGAAAATTGTTAAAAATCAAATGTCTTTGAACTCTTCTTTACCAATTAGTCACCCCTCACATATTCCCTTTTTTTTCTTTTAATTAGTGAAATCATGATTTTCTAGACTGTAAATCTTACCTAACATTTGTTACATAATTAATGAATTATCCATCTTTTTTCTTTCCCAATTAACTATTGCTTTGGGTTCTGTTATTCACCTTCCTTCTAATATATTCCAATTGACTCTCAAATTTCTGAAATATTATAACTTTGTAATATTGTGTCTAGACCCTCCCTTTAACCCCGGAGTGTGCAGAAATGTACCAATCATGTCCCTTCACTATACTAAGGTAAGCAGAACATTTTTATGGAAAACCCTTTTGAAACAAATCACTTATTTTTTGAACACCAAGTGAACTTCACTGGAACTCTCATACGGGTTTATCTGTGGGTTAAGTTGAGGCAGTTTGTGACTGGGCTGAAATTAGGCACCACTTGCTGGAAGAAATGTGTGACATTAGGAGCCAGATGTGTCATGAATCTACCTGATCAGACCCCATTCACCTTCTAGCTATCTAGCAAATTCTCTAAAGTTTTAAGGCTCGTATTCACAGATTATTTTTTATTATGCTGTTTAATGATAGAACATGTAAAACCATTTAAATACTAAAATAATTCACATTATAAGGCCCATCAGCCCTATTCACCTATTTTTATATTACCCTTGAGCTGAGGACAGATTTTTGCTTTTAAGTGGGAAAATGTTTTGTGACAACAAATATTATGTGAACTTTAAATTTCAGTGTTCATAAAGTTTTATTAGAATAAAGGCTCAGGTTAGTTTATTGTCTGTGGCTGCATTTATACTGTACTGGTAGAGTTGAGTTGTGATTAGGACTTTATGGCCCTCAAAATCTAAAATGTCTCCTATTTGGCCCTTTATAAAGAAAAAGTTTACCAACCCTTGATTTCGAGGATTCCATTTTCAATCATTCTGTCCACATGACTTTGAAACTCCATTGCAAGACTAATGACCAATTTGGTACAAGATCTCTTAATCCAGCCATCTATGACAGACAATTCTCAGTTGAATTATTTTTATAACTAAAAATAATCTTTATTTTGAAACGATCTCAAACTTACAGAAACGCTTGCCAGATTGACAGAATTTGTAACCGTGAAATTCTGAAAGAGTACAGAATTGTTCAACTGTAGGTAGACAGCATTGCTGGGGTCCTGCCCTAGCGGGGTCCAGGGAGTCCTGAAGGATGAGTGGCCTCCGCAAAAAGATGAAACAGGAGTCGTTCCATTGGAGCAATCTCCAGAAAGAGAGAGCTCTAACGCAGGTTTCTCTGGATCATCTTTTATTACAATTTTTTTCATCATTAGAAATTCAGAATACGTCATTGATTATACAATTTAAAACTTTTGCCAAGACATGACATTTCCTTAACCATAATTTAGGAGTACAAAAAAATGTAACATTAATTTACATTTTTCCAGGATATGACCTTTAGTTATTTAATTATTAAAAGTATAGAATCATTAATAAAATGCATCACTAATTTACATTTTTTCAGATTCTCCCAAGATTTACTTTTTTCCCCAAGATATGCTATTTTCTTATTAACTAATGCCAAACTACGTAACCAGTCTCTAAGTCTCCTAACCTATCATTAACCTTTAAGTTTAAAGTACACCTTTATTTCTAATCTAAAATTCCCATCTAAAAAAGTCCCCTTAATCTTATACTTAAAATATCCTAAAGTTTATAAATCATTCTGAAAACAAAAACCTATACAACTAAAAACTTAAGAATTTCTAAACCAAAATTCTAAATAGGATAATATTTCTAACATTATTCTAAAAATATATCTTATAAAGCTACTTTAATTAATTCCTAAATTTATTCTCATAAAACTGGTTGAGCTGCTTTCTCAAAGAGTTTGTTTCTCAGTCAAGGTGCACTAGTTCTCATATCTTTATAATCTTTCTCAATAGAAAGTAAGTCCTAAACATCAGTCCACTTTCTGCCAATATTAATTATGCTCATCATAAATCCCTATGTAAAGTAAAAAGGGGTTTATAAAAAGAGAAGAATATTTCTTTATATGTTTTAACTTTCCTAAGTGTATAATATAACTTTCCTCAAGAATGAGGCTACATATGGTGGGCTTTGTAAAATAAGCATAATGATTAGGTTTTCCTAAGAGGCCGGAAATATGAGCTTGGGTTCTAGTTGACATAATTAATGTGGTGCCTAAAATTCTCATGACCTTTCAGAGGATGATTGTTGTCCATTATCAGATTTGTCCTCAATGTACTGAGATAGAAGAACAGCCTTCTACTTTGTCCTTGGTATGCTGAGGGGTAGTAGAACAGCCTCCAAGGCATGAACTACCTGTTATGTTCTAGCCATCTGAAATTTAATTTGTTTGGCATTTACCATACTCATGCCTCCTGTCAGAAACATAAGCATGAAAATGAAAAATCCCAATTACATAAAAAAGGGTCTCATGGTTTCGGTTTCCCACCAAACAGCGCAGGTTTGCCAGCATTCATCCTCACTGTGACCCTGTCAAGACAGTGGGAGAGCGGCCTTGCCAGCACTTATTCTCACCGTGACCCTGTCAAACAGTGAGTGGGGGATCACCTTCACCACAGCATGATACTCCAACACCTTTAAATACTATGTTCTTTCTTCAGATAAGGACATTTTTGGTTCAGAACCTCGCTGCAACCATCAATATCAGGAAATTAACGCTGACACAGAACATGCCGTTTCATCTACAGACTGATCACATTCGTGTTTCACCAGTTTATGTACAGCTGTGCTTTAAATCGAAGAATCCAGATCTGAACTGGATTCTTATCTAGTTGTCTTCTCTCTCCTGTCTTCAGTCTTTGAGCAGTTCCTCACACTTCTCTCAACCCTTACGGCCTTGTCACTTAAACATCACAGGTCATGTTGTAGAATGCCCCTCAGTTTGGGTTTTTCTGACATTTCCTTACTATTAGGTTCATAGTATTTATCTTTAACAACGTAAGACTTGTGCTGCTACAGTTCTCACTGTATCCTGTCAAGCAGCTCATGTTGATCTCTTTAGGAACTGGTGATGTTAACTTGAATTATTTCATTAAAGTACTGTCTGTCAGGTTTCTCCATTGTGAAGAGAACTCTTTTTTCCCTTGTAATAGCACTTTGTAGAGAAGTACTTCGGACTATGGAAGTATCCTGTCCAAATTTTACTGTCTAGTTTTCACATCTGTTGATATTTCTTGGATGCATCAATCATTATTCTAATGATTTTCAAGTGATAAATTTCCAATTCTCTTCCAAATTGATTAGTAAGCATTCCTTTGTGAGAAGAAGCTTTGTCTTCTCCCATTTATTTGTTTATTATTTATATTAACATAGACTCATGAACTTCTATTATTCAATTGGTTATAATATTACTATCATTATCAAAGTTTCTCTCTTAGATTCACATGAAATTTTAAGAAATAATATAGAGAGATCTCCTGTGCTCTTTACCTAGTTTCCCCAAAGGGTGATATCTAGACAATAATATAACATACCCAGATTAACATTGATCTCTCCTGTTGCACTCCATAGCCGCACCACCTCCCTTACTATCCTGACCCACACATCCACTAATCTTAGTCTGTTCCCCATTTCATCAATTGCATTTTAACCACTTTTTCATACCAAAACTTCAGACTTCTCTATGACAATGATTTCAGGGTGCTGAGCCGATACATATAAGAAAAATGACTGTTGCACACAAGGAAACAATCTCAGAGGAAAAACTGGGGGTATAATATCTATTGTCTATAGCATTATTTGATGCCTAATTCTATTTTCATTACACTGTAATCCATAACTCATTATATGTGTTTATCTGTATTGGCTTCCCAGATTATGAATTTCTTGATGAGAGATAAATGTATTATATACATTTTTCAAATAAATTAATACAGTAAAAATAATAGAAGACAAAATGATGTCATGAATGGGGGCATGAGCTGCCCTGTATAATGCTCACGTTATTGCAGGCATGCCTATGTCCCAAGACAGATTCTAGATTCTTCAAGTGTAAGGTAAGGTTGTGTTTTCCATCTGCATTTTAGAACCCTAGTGACTAGAACAAAACTAGAAATATGGTTCCACTTACTAAATGATCTTTGATTGAGAACCATAACATCTTAATTAGGTGTAATAGTTACTCTCCTCTTTAACTTATTCATACCTAAATTTTTTGAGAGCCCTCTCTACATTAAGTCCATATGACAGTACTGTAAATATGACAAGCAAGATCTTTAATGAAGCTTTAGATTTAGTAGGAATAAGGAAGAAAATAATTCAAGAATAAAATTACAAATCATATTTAGAGTTCTAAAGGAAACAACATCATGACAGATATCATTACAGGAAAACAAAAGGGATGGGGAAGACAAGAAGAAGAATGAACTTCAAAAGGTGATTTAGCAAGGCTCTGGGTTCGGATGGGAACTCTTCTCTCAAAGCCTCTTATCTTGAGTCTGCATTACACAGAAGTGCTTTTGAAATGTGCAGCCAGTCTGGTAGTCAGTGTACACTGAACAACCCATTAGAAAAATGGGCTTGCTTCTAGCATAGGCACATAGGAATTTCAGGCAAGAAGTGTAAAAGCTTCGAAAGAAAGCAAGAAGGGCAAGTATAGACTGAGAATCAGGCTTGAAAGGCAGGCACGATGACTCGAGGAGTCATAGAATTGTGATGAACAAGTCAAAGTATTCAAATTAAACAGTCTGGTTTATACTTCTGAATAAAGAACAGAAGGAAGACTGATGGCAAAAGACAAGGTCAGAGACTGTCACACTGATAGGAAAGGTGAAGGTGGCAGTGGAGGTTGGAAAAGAGGATGGATAGATTCAAGAGGTGTCAGGGGACTGTCACTTTTACCAAGATGTGACCACCAGATGCATGGGGGATGTGACATACTGAGATAAGGAACAAAGGGTGAACAGTCAGTTTACAGAAGAGACTATTGAGCTGTCAAAGACAGTTGTGCAGTAGGGAAGTGGCTATATGAGACATGAAGCCAGAATATCTCTCTGGACAGAGCTCCAAATTCTGGAGTCTCTTTTTCTGCTACCATCTTGCTGTATTCTTCCCCACGATGGGAAACACAGAGCCTTTGATCTGTTTGAATTAGAAGAAAGGAATGGAATAAAACAAGGAAAAATAAAAAGTAAACTTAATATCTAAACACATTATCCAGAAACGTGAGAATGTTTCTTTTTAATCAAACAGGGTTATCTATATACAATGTATTTGATATTTTCATTTGATAATATATTTTAGAGATATGTCCAAGGTTAGTGAATATGCATCTACCTTACTGTACAGTTGAACTGGAGATTATTCAAGCTCACCAATATTTTGTTTGCACCTCCTTCCTGGACTACTGGAAAACTATGATTCTCTTAGGCAGGTCCATGTCACTAGTCATGGCCTGTGGACTATGAGTGTGTATAGCATGTATCATTTCTAAGTTGATCATGTAAAAAGCCCCCATGCTATTTTCTAGATCTTCCCTTCCCAAGTTGACCTGCGAAGTCAAGAAGTGGCAGAATCATAAGAAGTATTCATCAGCCTGGGACCTTGAGTGTGTAGAATAAATTCCTGGTCACCTCTCACTTCATGAATGTTTGAATAGCCTAATGATTGTCATGATCCGGCAATAAGCATTTTCTGTCTTTCCAGTGGGATTTTGTGAAGTTTTTGTGTTTTGTTTTGTTTTGTTGTTTTTACTGCAACTTAGTTTCTCCTGATAGTATTGCATTTTTATGAGCATTAGGGTTCTTTCTAATTTTTGCTTTTTTGGATCATAAAAAATGTACATTAAAATTTCTACTTTTGGGACAGAATACCAAAGTGTACTCCAAAACTACCATGCCCATTTATAGTCTCACAGTGCATAAAACTCTTTTAACCAATATCTTTATTAATATTGGACACTACCAGTATTTATGGCTCTATAATTAAGAGTTTTGCTAAAAAAAAAATCCCAAAATATTTTTAACAGTACTCTCCTAAATAATGTATGATTCAAAGAAGAAGTTTCAAAAGAAATTTAAAATTTGAACTAAATGAAAATACAACCTATCAAAATTTGTGGGAGGCAGTGAGAACAGTATTTAAGAAGGAAATTTATAACAGTTAATGATCTAAATAAAGATCTATAAAAGAAAGATTTACAATCAACAATCTGAGCTTTCACCTTAGGAAATTTGAAAAAAATAAAAGATCAAATTACATCCAAAATAATGGAAATTAGAGCAGAAATAAATGAAATTGAAAATAGGAAATCCATAGGTGGTTGGGAGTGGGGTCAATGAATCCAAATTCTGATTCTTTGCAAAGATTGGTAAAATTGACAAGCTTTGAGCCAGTTAAGGAAAAGAAGGGGACACAAACTACTAAGAAAAGAAAAATGGGACATCACTACAGATCCCATGGACAGTGAAAGGATAATGAAGAAATACTACAAACAGCTCTTTGTCCACAGATTTGAGAACCTAGATTAAATGGACTAATTTGTTGAAAGACATGGTTTGCCAAAAATACAAGATGAAATAGACCATCTAAGTAAGCCTATAGCTATTAAAGACAATGAATCAATCAAGGCCTATAGCTATTAAAGACATTGAATCAACCAGGATCAATCAATCAATCATTGATCAACAAGATCCTGGAAGTTCTAGGTGATACAATATGACAAGAAACGATATAAAAGGTATACAAATTGAAAAGGAGGAGAGAAAGCTATATTTGCTTATAGATGACAGGACAGTTTGTGTAGAAATTCTAAAGAAACTGATAAGTCCTGGAACTAAGAAGTCATTTGAATTAACTACAATGGGGAATGGCAAAAATCCAAAATGGACACCATCAAATGCTGGTGAGAATGTGGAGCAACAGGAACTCTCATTGATTGTTGGTGGGAATATGAAGTATTGTAGTCACTTTGGAAGACAGTTTGGTGGTTCCTTCTAAAACTAAATATTCTCTTACCACATGATCCAGCAATAAAAATGCTTGGTATTTACCTGGATGAGTTGAGAATTTATGTCCATATAAAAACCCTGCCCTGAATGTTTATAGCAGCTTCATTCATAGTTGCCCAAACTAGAAAGCACCTGACATAGTCTTCAGTAGGTGAAAGTATAAATGAACTATGGCATACCCAAACCTTGGAATATTATTCAGCACTCAAAATAAATCAATTATTAATCCATGAAAGCAAAGGAGAAACCTGAAATGTATGTTACTAAGTGAAAGAAGCTATTATAACTTCAATATGAGGTGTGCCCCCCAATTTTTTGGGTTAATACAAGAATGTTTATAAGTAAAATGATTAGATAATGAGAGTTATAACTCATCTGTGTTTTAATTCTTTTAATGGATTAACAATTTGAATGAACTAACTCTGTGGCAACCATAAGCAGGTAGGATGTGGTTAGAGGAAGCAGGTTACTGGGGTCGTGCCTTTGGGATTTATATTCTGTCTATGGCATCTTACTCTGTCTCTGCTTCCTGGCTACCATGAGCCGGGCAGCTTTCCTCTACCAGGCCCTCGCACTACGATGTTGTGCCTTACTCAGGTCCAGAGCAATGGAGTCAACCAACCAAGGACAGAAACTCTGAAACCATGAGCCAAAATAAACATTTCATTCTCTAACTTATTGGGTATTTTGGTCACAGCAACCAAAAGCTGACTAACACATGAGCCAAACAGAAAAGCCTGCATACTGTAAAATTCCAACTGAAGGACATTCTGGAAAAGACAAAACTATGGAGACAGTAAAACATTATCAGTGGTTTCCAGGGGTTAGAGCAGAGGGAAGGACAAATTGGCTGAGCACAAAGGATTTCAGGGTAATGGAAACTATTTTGTGTAATCCTATAATGGTAGACACATGTTTAGATAATTTAAACCTATAGAATGAACAACATCAATAGTGAACCCAAATGTAAATTAAGGACTTTGAGTGATGATGATGTGTCAATGTTGCTTCACTAATGGTCACAAAAGTACCACTCTGATGCAGGATATTGACAGTGTGAGAGGCTGTGTGTTGGGGGGAGACCGCTACTTCACTCTCAATTATGCTGGGAACCTAAAAATCGTTCTTCAGAAAAAGTGTGTGCATATGTGTCCTCTTTGTGTGTGTGCTTTGCCTTTATATGTATCTTTTCTCCTTTATTCTGTTGTCGATATGACCTTCATTTCGATTTTTACTTCCTACTCTTTCCTGAGCACCGCCTATTCATTTTTCATCATCTTGTTGTCTTATTTCGTATTTAAATTGTTTTTTTTTTTCATTGCTGTGACCAAAAAACCCAACAAGAACAATTTAGAGGAAGAAAAGTTTATTTGGGGCTCAGGGTTTCAGAGGTGTTAGTCTATAGACTGCCAACTTCATTGCTCTGAGTCTAAGATGAAGCAGCACATCATAATGGAAGGGCCCAGTGGAGACAAGCTGCTCAGCTCGTGGTAGGATCAGGTAGCATAAAGAGAAATGGGGCAAGAGGCCAGGGGAAGATCAGCCTTCTAGCGTAAGCCCTCGGTGACCCGCCCATTCCAGTTATGCTCCACCTGCCATACCTACCTCCCAATCCATTCAAACCAAAATGAACTGATTAGGTTACAGCTCTCCAATCATTTCACCCCCAAACATGCCTGCATTAATCCAGGAGCTTTCACGGGACATGTCATATTCAGATCATAACAGTTCTTTAAGTCTTCATGCCGTCAGTTCCAAATATACATAAAAACTATGTGGTCCATCCATTTCTTGGAATCCATGGTGGTATAATCTTCTTCTTCATGGCAATATTATTCGGTCATGTGCTCTTCATAGGCCTTTTGTTAATTTTGTTTGTTTGTTTCTTGCAGCAGTTCTGGGAGGAGTCTCTTTGATTATTCACTGTACAATATGAACAGTTCATAGGTCTTGGCCCAGATTTTTGCGGAAGAATAAGGTAGACAAAAACCAGAGGTACTTGAGATTGCAGAAAAAATCTCTCCTTGGGCCTGAAAAGGTTGTTTTGATAAAAGATTCTCTCTTTTTCTCCCTCTGTCTAAGTGTGTGGATTTTCTATATGAAGTTTCCTCATAACATAAAATTAAAAAAAAAAAAAGCAAAATCCTTAATGTCTTTTTCAGGTGTCTGTTACTCATAGCCGGGAACATGTCTATGTATATATTCATTGTATCATAAATCTCTGCTTATTTGTTACATCTCAAAAATAGTACTATACCTTTCCTTTTCTAAAATACTTTTAAACATGTCTGTGTCTCCTAGTGAAGCAGTTAAAGTATATATTGTGCTCAGCACATTCCACCTTTTTGAAAAAGAATGGTAAACAAGATCTGTACCTCGCCTGAACAAAACCTGTGGTCTAGGAAGGCAGAGAGCCACTGGAAGGGTAATTATTACAAATAAGGTGAAATTTTCAGACATGAGGCTGTGTCGTCAACAGGGCAACTTGAAAGCTCCCAGATGAAGGCTGTGTAGAAGTTATCTAGGTGAAGGGGGGATTATGGGAAAGATGATAGAATGTCATGTGCAAAATTTTTAAAGCCTATAATTAAGGACCTGAGAGATTATATATATGGAGCATGAAAAAATGGGGTGGAGTTGGGATAATTGTCAGGACCTGCACCAGGATGGGCCCTGTAATTCATGCTAAGGAATTTTTTGTCTTTGTTCTAAGGAATGAGCCACTGAAGGGTTTCAAGACTGGGAGAGAAGTGATGAGATATGCAACTTTAAAGCTTGCTAATTGGATAATAACGTAGACAGGGGCATGGATGGATGGAAGGAGAACAATAGGGGGCCTCTAATGGAGCAGGCATGAAGGAGTATGCTGGTGATAGGGGTGGGAGGAAGTGGGCGTATTTTAGCAACACTCAGAGGTAAAACCAACCAAGATTTGGTGATTGATGGGATGTGGATTATAAGGGAAAATGAAATGATGAGGGGAATTCTTCTGCTCTTGGCTTTAGTACCTACATGGGTAGTGATGGTTGAGGGCAGGGAGAATATAAGTTCATTTACAGATGTTAGGTAAGAGCTACCTTTGGGACATCCAAAAGGAAAGCATGTGTAGGAAAATTGCCATTGCTCAAAAGAAAGGTGTCAAAGAGGAGAACTTGACGTTCACTGGCAAAATGGTGGCTCTGGAAAAGAACCTGACTCAGATTTCTCAGGGAAAGCAGGCGGACTGAGGAGAAGGGAGAAGCCACGAACAAACCTTGAGAAATGCTCATGTTTATAGTTAGAAAAGAGTTATTGCTGGAATTTATACAGAATAATTTGAAAAGATCTGACATCAAAGATTTCTTTCCATATGCAAAACCTGTAGTTTTTCCAGTATCATTTTAGGGTTTATTTTTTTTTCATGTTCCAAACCATTTTGTTAGTACTTATATCTATGTCTTTCATATTTTGATGATAATTTTAATAGAATGTTTTTCCTATTATTTCTTTAACTGATTATTGTTGCCATATAGAAAAATATTAATTTTTATGTATTTATTTGAAATTAGCTATCACATTAAACATTCTTATTTCCCTTAAAAAACTTTTAAAATCTAGGATCTTGGGGCATCCGTTAGGGTATTTTGTTGCACTGGTAAAATCTTATCTTGGCTAACAAAAAGTATCTCATTGAAAGGATATTTAGAGTTTATAAAATTAATTATAATATTAAGAAAATAGTATTGAAAATAAATAGCAACTGAGCTAAAAAACAGGAATTACAATAATTATCTTCTAGTGGAAATGATCTGGTGAGAATATCTTTGCTGAAATGAATAGATTCTACAATTTTTGGTTTCTGACTGTGTGCTAAAGGTTTAGATTCCAGTAAGCACCTGTCTTGGATCACTTTCCTTCCATATCTGAGTTATATGAGGACAGCGCAGAGCAAACTGTGGATCAATTACAGCCAATATCCAGAGGAAAGAGGGTAGTTGTTCAAATGGTAACTGGGGTACTTTCAAGAAGAGGAAAAGGATATTGGGCAGTAAGAATAGCAAATGTCCACTAAGCACAGGTCTTGCAGATTGAGAATCTTACTGTCTGCAAATGATGATAATTCTTCCTCTTACATTTGATTTTATTTGGTTTAATTTACCCAGGCAGAATTATGTGGAAAAATTGGTTGAGCAGATTTTAGTTTGAAATAATAATAAGCATTAAGAAATACCCTCGCTAGGCACGATGGTGCACACCCGTTATCCCAGCCAATCTGAAGGCTGAGGCAGGAGAATCTCAAGTTTGAGGTCAGCCTCAGCAACTTAGCAAGACTCTGTCTCAAAAAAAGAATAGAAAAAAATAACCTAATGGCTCACCACATTAATTTATACAACAGATGAGAGAGGAAGTGGTATGGTAGCCTTCAATAAACTAAGTTTTAAAATAATTTTTGAAGTTAGCCACGAGTGAAATTAACTATTTTTTTTCTGCCACTGAATAAACAATGAACATAAGACTTCATAAAAAGGTTGAATTCAGTAAAGAAATAAAGTTACATTTGTTGAATCTCCAAGATGTAAACATAAATTTCAACTGCTTCATGCAAAAATGGGATCTTGGTAAGTCTGATCAATTCTGAGAAATATTTCCAAATGTGTATGCTACAAAAATAATAGGGTTTAAATCTAAGTTAAATAATTTTTAAATGAATGATTTCAAAGAGTACAATTTTCTTTCAAGAAGCACTCATGAAAAATATCTGGTTTGTTTGAGGCTCTCAAGGCAAAAAGGTTATCTACAGGCAACAGATATAGTATTGGAAATAAATCCTGTTGTAGGTTTGAAGGTTTCTTCTTTTTCTATTTTTAGGAGATTCAGAAGTTTGAATCTCCTAAATTTTTATATGGCAAAAAAATTGGATCTTGATGTGCATATTGCCTTATATTCTACTTCCCCCCCATTTTAAATTTTTTATTTCTTTGCTTATTGGTGAAATTGAGAATTTTTTCAAATGTATTCTTTTTTTCCCTAGGTTTTATTAATTTTAGTGAGTTATTGGTATTTCTGTTTATTTGGAAGTCATTTATTTGTCTTTCCTATATATATTGCTTTTCCTACATTGAAGATTTCCGTAGTCAATAGATTTTTTTGTTGTTGCTGTTGTTCATTCATTTAAATACTGACATCTCTAAATGTTAGCATTTCCAAGATTGTTTTTATCTTCTTCATTCATTTTCAATTTTACATCATTTTCTTTGGGGAATATATCTTATAAACAGCAAAAAATCTTGTTTTTGCTTTGTTATTCATTCCATGAGGCTTTGCATAACAGGGTTGGTTGGTTCTTTCTCCTTATTATGCTTTTGAACATCCTTATTTTTCTTTGTTCTAATTTGCCATCTTGAAATTATTTTTGTAGTTGCTTTGAAGTTGTACAGTAAAAAAATTGTTTTTCAACAACATTTAATCTCTGTCAGTAATGAGAATATACGTGCATTTCCCTTTTCCAAGTTCAGAAATTTGCTCACAGATTTACTTCTTTCCTATTATTTTCTCCAAAATTATTCATATTTTTTAAATTTGCATATTTATTTTCAGATCCCTGTTTTTGTATTATAGTTTCTCTTTGAAGGGTCTTTGCTAATATTCTGCCAGTGAGTCCTCAGATAACCCTGCTTTGCTGGTTATGTTGCTTGGTAGCTTTTTAGTCTCCCATCTTCCTTTCTTTTCCTCTTTAAGCTGAATCATTTTTCTTTTGGCTTTCATAAATGATTTATTTCCCCCAGAAAGCAGACTTTGTAATGATCTGTATGTGTGAAAACATCTTTCCTCTAGCATTATTTGTTTTACTGAGTTTATAATTCCTGGGTAATATTATTTTTCTTAAATTTTTCTCTAGCCTGAAAGTTTCAGAAGTGGTGTAGGATGACAGCCTGTCCTGTTGATTTGTAAAGTTCTATATTCCATTTCATCAGTCTCCAAACAGGGTCTTTGCTAAATAGCACTCCTGCCCCTTGGGTATCCCTAGGGGAAATCCCATACTGAAGTAATCCCATACTAATTTCATTGCTATTACAAACAGACTATTTCTAATTCTAGGCCTTTGTTTCTACTAGCATGTGTACTGTGTAACATCATGCATATTTGTGATTTAATCCTATTTAATCAAGAAAGCCAGTCAGGAATATATAAGGGACATATCGTTGAAGTAAATAGCAATTTTCTTAATTGTCATGAATCAGAAAGACTATAGTCTGGGTGGAGTCTAGAAATCCAGAGCTACAGAGTGATTCATTTTTCTCACACCCAGATTGGAAAGGGGGCTGTGATTACCCGGAATGAGCAGTGGACCCCTTGGAGGAGGATGCTTACAGGATCTAGTGAGGTTCCCCCCTGTTGAGTTCTGGTTCCATTCTCAATGAGAAAACTTTCTTTTTCTGGCCATTGCATGTACCTATTATTTTATGTGATACACTAATTCTTTTCCTCATAATATATTTTTTACATGAAATATTTTGAAAAAATTAAAGTTTAAAAAACTCTTAATTTTCCTAACCTAACAACTATTCTGGATATGTATTTTCTAATCAGTCTATTTTCTAGGAATACATTATATACAATAGTGTATAAATAATTCTGCTTTGTTTTTTCCGCACAAAGCATCGTACCAGAAGTATGTCCCAGACAGCTAAATCATGATCTAATAATCGTTTGTAATGTATCCACACAACTATCACAAGGCTCAATGTGTATACATAACACAAAAGAAAAATACACAACATTTCTGCATAACCATGTAAAAAGTTTTACAATAAAGGTTGTCTGTGCCAACATGGAAGTCTCTCATCTATGCCCGAGGTTGCATGACTCTCTAAACAATTATAGCAATACCTTTCCATGAGCGTGAGAATTGGTATCCAAGTAGCTTTTCTCTAGATGTATGCCGAGATTCTCTACTTGCCCATTCTTCTGGGTTTGGCAAATATGTTTGGACTGTGAGCCAGTCTTTTAAACTTAGCATCTTCCCAGGACAGGGTCTTTCAGATTTCTTTTCTTACTGACAAATCCCTGGCCTGCTATCAACCTTGCCAGACAAAGACTTCTGGAATACCCAACCCTTGATGAAGTCTAATTTCCAAACTTTTGCTCGTGGCAACAGAAAACACAGAGAAAAGCACTGAGAAAATGAAAGTATTTTTACTTGCAAAGTTTTTCAAGGTATTCCAGATTTGTAGAGAGCTGGGCTCCTTGACTAAACAAGATTGGAGTTAGTTCATTTAGGACTGAATGCAATGTAAAGTTCCGTCCTCTGCCTAAAGTTTGTGATGTGCTAAACAGTAACAGCCACAGGTCAAGGTGCTGATTTTGTTTTCTAATAAATTTGTCTTGGAGATCTGGACAAAATCACTCAAGGGTCAATAAAGAAGGGTCAAATAAATCATACCAGATATATTAGTCAATCTGTTGCTACAATATACCAAATAACAAGCAACTAAAATCTCAGTTTTATGTATAAATCAATATTTCCCTCAACTGTCTGAGTGTCTACAGGTTGAAGCTGGACTCAGGTCAGCTTACGGCAGAAGTTCTGTTCCAGGTGTTTCTCTTTCTTCTTCTGGGTAGGCACGACACCCTCTGCTCATAGTGATCTTAGAAGTTTGTTAAAAGGGTCTTGGAACTGGCATTATTCTCCATGCTTCTGTGCTATTGGCCAAAATAAGGTATATGGCCTGCCTCAAGGTTAAGGAATATGGAAGTGTACTTTGATCATGATGAAGCCCAGACAAATATGTAAATGCAGAGAATAATTGGGGCCACTCATGCAATCTGTCACACTGGGGATAAGTGGCACAAATAAACCTGTCCCGGGAGGATGAGAAAGCAGGAAGCAATGGAGTTTAGAATGGCACTCCAACAGGGAACAGGGAGTAGGAAGGCAAGGCTACATGCAACAGTATGTAATAATAAGTAATAAGTAAATAAGTAAATAAGTAAATAAGTAATAATTGAGATACAAAGATTGTGAGATGGCGATTTAAGATGGGAGTGCCCAGGTAGGATCAGACCAGATGATGAATGGTGATTTAGTCAGCTTTTTTGTTGTTGTTGTTGTTATTGTTGTTGTTATAACTAAAAGATCTGACCAGAAAATATTTCAGGGAGGAAAAGTTTATTTGGAGGCTCATGGTTTCAGAGGTCTCAGTCCATGGATGGTAGGCTCCATTCCTCGGGGCTTGAGTTGAGGCAGAACATCATGGCAGAAGAGGGTGGCAGAGGGAAGCAGCTCATAGGATGGTCAGGAAGCAGAGAGACTGAGAGAGAAACTCCATGCTCCAGATATAAAATATATACCCCATAACCACACCCCCAATTCCCCACCTCCCATGGCCACACCTCACTTGCCTTCAGTTACCAATTTCATCAGGTGATTAATTCACTGATTGGGTTAAGGTTCTTGTAACTGGATCCTCACATCCAAACCATAACAAATGGCCTGTGTCCGTAGGAGCTTAATTAACGTTAGAGACATGAAAAACCATTTAAAAATCTCAGATTCGCCTCTAATATGTGGTCAATAAAGGTGTCAGGGATGGATAGAGGAGAGAGACTATTGAAGGAGAGATCATACAGTCTTGAATGAGGGCAATGGAAGTGGGGATTATGAGCAGCAAAGTGATATAAACAAGGTAGAATCCACAAGACTTGATGATCTAGTTGAGGTTATGAAAAGAATCCATGCTTCTCAAACTTGCCACTTAAAGTGTCATCTATAGACCAGTAGCATCAACTTTACCCAAAGAACTAATTTTCTGACTTGGACAATATGGGGAACCGTGGAAGTGGATGTTTAGTTCAGGTTGGGGTGTGTTGAGTTTGGGTCTCCATGGTATATTCAGGTAGAGATGTCTAGTCTATACTTCTCAGTCTCAGGATCAATGTCCAGGACTTGAATCTGTGGATCTGGATGAATCTACACAGGAGAAATGACTTAAACACAAATAAATGAGTTCTGAAGACAGATCCTTGATGCAAGAGGTGACCTGAAGAATTATGATAAGAATCAGCTGACGGGTAGAAGGAAAACCAGAATGGTGGTGTCATGAGACCCCAAGGAGGAAAGGTGATTGGTAGGGTTCAAAGCCAGAGTTCTTAAATGAGATCTTAATAAAAGAGGCAGTTGAACTTCAGAATCAGAAGGTTATTAGTGACATCAATGAGGCCAACTTTAGTGAATAATGAGTTAAATATTTAAATGATTAATTTGGGTTTTAGACTAGGCGTTCTAACTCCAAGTCAGCTTGCATACCTCAGACGCTGGCCTATTTCTAAAGATAAATTAATATGCCAACGTCTCAGCCACCAAAGATTTTGTTGAAGGGAGGAAAGTAAAGATGCATAGATAGATGATTTATAAAAATTTATCTCGTAGGTTTAAATTGAAGTTCTTAGATACATTGATAGCCCCTAGTTGAGCAGACGCATTTGGTCTCCTGGCTATGCAAAGTTGAGGATTTCCTTTAGCCTGGCTAAAGGAAATCCTGGGGGTTCCAGCAGTCTTCAAGATGCTCTATGACAATGTCATTCTGTAATTTCCTGGAAGCCATGCAGGCTTCAAAGGATACTGGAATTCTTTCTTCCTTTCTTTTTTTTTAAAAACTCCATACAACTGGAGGTTTTGAATAGTAGGTCAGGGAGAAAGGGAATGTATAATATTGGCTCTTAGCTTTTCCACTACTCTTTTGCAAAAGTTTTTCTTTTTTCCATGTGGGTGATAAATCCCACTAGTAAAATGTCAAATCACCATAACTTAAAGATCCATGAAAAATCCCCTCCTTTTCTTCCCAGTTAAAACAGTGACACACAAAAATAAACTATTGGTCCAACATTGTGGTTTCAAGTATTTTTCCAGGCAAAATAGGCAAGGAAAGGAATGTAAGGAATTTTAACTGGTATGCATTCTTGGGAGGTGAAGCAGGATTTAATGATTTCCAGTTTATGGGGTCTATTTATTCAGCCTGAAAGACAGATTTGAGCTCTAACTGCCCACTCCCATTCCTACCGACACACATTTATCTTCTTGCTTTTTTTTCAGGAAACTTCAGTTTCTTGGAATACTGAAATTTTATGTTACCAAAAATGATAAGTTGACTTTTTTTTCACAACTCTTATGTAGAAATAATTATTTTTCATTTTCCTTTTCAAGAGAAACCTTATTATTTTTTGCATTGGTCAAAACGTAAGTTAGAGTAATGACAAGAGATATGTTTTATTCTTTATTACTTATGCATGTCTTTGTTATGTCACTATTAAGTGTTATAGATTTTTGAGATGGTTGGGTAAGATCCCTCTTGTTTACTAAGAGGAGTTTTCTCATCCATGTTTTTTTTTTTCCCTCCTAGAAATAGATACTGAATATTATCAAATATTTTTATCATATGATTTTTAAAATTATAATTATTGATATGATAATAGCATTGCTATGAATTCAAATTGAATCATCCTTACATTCCTGGAATAATTCTTACTTGTTCATGAGTTTTCAATTTTGTAATTCAACACGGTAGCGGCATGGCAGAGTAGTTGAGAGAATGTCTTCTGAGGCAGAGAGCCTGAATTGAAGTCCCAGGTCTACTACCGACTAGTTTTGTAAGGTCGGGCATGTTTTTGACCTCTCTACCTTGGTTTCCTCATTGGAATAGTGGGGGATATTAACTGCTATTGAACAGGGCTGTATAATCAATTATACAATAGAAGCATTTGTAGGATGCCTTGAGGGATGGGAGAGGGGTGATAGCAAGGTGGAATTTCTTGCTGGGGTAATGAGAATTTTCCAAAATTGAATGTGGCAATTAACACCCAATTCTGCAGATACCCTAAAAGCCATTGAATTGTACAATTTAAATAAACAGATGAATTGTACATGTCTACTCAATAAGTTAGCCAACATTGTTATCACTAATAATATTTAATGTTGTGATTGAGAATTCGAGTTCTGAAACAGTGTTGCCTTACCCACTTCACACTCATTAGTTCTGTGGTATCAGGAGGTACTTAAATTTTGTGTCTCAGTTCCCTTGGTGTAAATATACATTAATATACATTAATATATTTAAAACACTAGGAATGGTGTCTCAAATCGTAAGCTCCCAGTAAATGTTAACTTTTCTTATAAATACATTTGCTAATATTATATTTGGGATTTTAAAAAAGTCTTTTGCTCTAAATTATATTGGCACATTGCTTTTTAATTCTCTTTTAAAATAACCTTTGATAACAGAGAAGAGACTCTGTTATTATATACATGCTTTTAAAATTGCAAGCAAGTAAAAAATACAGAAATTGAATGAACTCACACTCCCTAGTTCCAAGACAGCCTTTCTCCTTCTAACCCTTATGTTCTTTTTCTCCCCAGCAATGTCTATGTGTGTATGTGTTTTTGTTATATATTAGAAATTAAATATGCATATTACGTGTAATATATATGTTAATACACTGCATATAAAATAGTTTACATGAATAATTCACAAAATGGGATTATCCATTTCACACTGTATTACCTCATTTTAAAATTCAATATCCATTGTGAACATCTTTTCTTATCATTAAATATCCTCTAATCTTTTTAGTAGGTACATGAGAGTCCATATGATATGCCAATATTAATTTACTTCACACTGACAATTTTAGGATGTTTCCAATTTATGTCATTATATACCACACTGTAATATATAGCATATTGATACTTAGCATGTTAGAAATCAGTGTAAACGCTTAAAAAAGACTTAGCTATATTTTGTTTCCCTTTACCACTGAGCTCTTTACATATAAATTGTCTGCGGGTTATTTTGGCTGTGTGAACTGGTCGCCTGCCACCTATTCCCTCTCCTTTATACCTTCCTGGCACTGAACATCCTGGAAAGTTAAGACCTACAGACCCACACATCTGTGCAACTAGCATTTCTGAAGTGATTTAGGGTTTGTTGATTGAATATACTTGTGTGGGACTTGGCTTTACAGGGAATTGTGGAGAGAAAGTGAAATAGTATCCATTGCACGGATGCAGAAACCGGCACAGTCAGCTTGGTTTCAGACCTGGCGCCTGGAGAAGCAATTTAACAATTTGGCATCAACTCTCCTAGCCCAGAATTGCCATATGGCTTTGGGAGTTGTTCCTGAAAGTACTACAATCTCCCCCCACACCCAGTCCTCTTAATGATTCTGTAAGCCACTTAGTACCATGTGACCAATTCCTTTCTGCTTATACTAGCTAATGAAGAGGCTGGGTTTTTGTAACCGAATGTGACAGATACATACCAGTTCTAACTTTATTTTTCCCAAATATAATTCACTAACTAATCTCTTTTCTTCCTGCTGATTTGAAATGTAACCTTCATCCGATGCCAAATGCTTACATGTATTCAAGTGGCTTTTAAAAATGGATTCTTTCTTATTTATTCTACTGCCAATACTATACTATGCTTTTATGAGTACTGGAGCTTTATTTTTAATATGTGTTTGGATAAGTGCCTTCTTATCCAACATATTAATTAAACATTTTGTGAATTTTATGGCTTCTTTTTCAGATGAACTCTTTTGCCAAGTTCTAAATATATCTTCATTGAGTTTTAATTGAATTTGGGAGATAACTTACATCTTATAGCATTAAAAGTCCTGTCTCAAAACATATCTCTCCATTTAATTGGTCTTTATTTTCATAGATAGAATGTAGTTTTTGCTGTTGCTCTTTAAATATATTTTGCACATTTATTTTCATTCCAGTTTCTAGATATTTTATGAATTTTTTGTGACTTTGAGAGTGATAGAATCTATATATAGTGTACGTTTTAACCTGTGGTATCTACAATATATTAATTTGTTTCTGTTTCATAACTTTTAGTTACTCATTAGGCTATCAGAGTACAGCTTCATCTGTAAAATGATAGTTTTCTCCTTTATAATTCCTATACCTCAGGTCATTGTGTGAAGTTGTAATTAATATAGTGTGGCCAATTAGGCGTCCCTTTGATGGAGCAGCTTTGGACATTAGTGGGATAATGAGAAGGGGAAACATTATGGATTGGGCCTCTTTGTGGTGCAGGGACACTTACCCAACCTCTGTCCATTCATTCACATATTCCATTGCTTAGCATGATCTTACTACTTCCATATTTAGGCACAAATTATCTCATCATTTTCCCAATGGAAGATAACCCAAATTTATATCAATAGGGGTCCCTGTTCTCTGAGTTCAGATCTCTTGCTGGTATCCATTGCTACTAGATTTCCGTGGCAAAGCCAATACTGTGCAAAAGCTATTTCTGCCATTGGAATATAACAGGGAATTTGTGAAGATTTGAAGGAATGGAAACATTCAGAGTTAGAAAGATGGAGAGTAACAGGCACCTATTGTTGGACATGAATTTTCTGGAGAACAACTTGGCAATGTGCTTCAAGATCTTCATAATGTGAAATATGCCATGTTAGTGAAAATTCAAGTAACAGGAAGGAACTTGAGTTGACTTGAAGAAAGGGGGCTAGGAGCCTGACTATAAGAATATAGATGCATCATAGGCAATCTACGGGCAGAATGGCAGGTGGGTTTTATGACAGTAATAGAACCAAGATCGGAGAGATATCAAGAGATAAGTTCTTAAGTTCACATCTCTCTGTGCATCTGTTTCTCTTCTCTGTACTTGCCTATTATTCTTGCTGGTTTTTGCCATGGAATTAGGTCCTTAGACATATGGTGTAGCTAGCATACATGCCTCCAAATTCTATGTCCATGAGCTCACATATTCCTTATTAAGCCTTGTGTTTAGGGTCCCTATATGGCCACTTGGTAATCTCAACTTCTAATTTTTAGCTTCAGTATGCTCTCCACTTTTGCTCAACATTTATACTTGACCATTTTTCCTATCATCTTCCAGAGGTCTGGTCTTGGTTTTCAGCTTGGCCTCTACTGGCTTGGCAATAAGCCATACCTAGCATTTTATCACTTAACTATCTAAAAACCACACTTCAATACAGAGACAAGTAACTTTTAGAACCTTTTTTCCCTATTACATATTTATTTGCAGTATAAATTCCTGATGCCCCTCTGTACTTAGGGTAAGTGTGAGAGTAGAGATTTTGTACTGGTTTTCCTGTAGGTTCTACTTGAAAGAAGACCAGGACTTGCTCATTCTGATCTGGGACTGCCAGCCTCTGCCCTAAGATAGTAAAGACACAGAGCAGCCAGGTCTCTCGTTTCAGTTTCCTTGGCTTATAACTGAAGTGACTCAGCTTGGGATTTTATAAAACACTGAGTCAACCCAAACCAAGGAATAAAGTGTGGCACTTGAGTTTAATGGGCTTAGTCATCCCAGTCTCCCGCCCACCCCCTTTTCTCTACATGTGCATCTTTGGTATGGCACCATTGTTAGTTACCTGTTGAAATTAGTAGGTTATTGGTTAGAACCTGAACCTGGAGTCATCACTACCAGGCAGGTCTTTTCTGAACAAAGTATCTCATGGAATAACCAGAATAATTACCTAAATTTTAGATGACACAAAAGATTTCATGGAACTTCCTGGTTTGTTAGCAGACCAAATTTAGTCTTTAAGATATTTTTTTTCCTTGCTGTGATTTTATGATTTCATCAACTTTTCCCATTTTCTCACTTTGGGGGTTACTTTTTTGCTGTTCGTGAAATGTAGGGAGGCTGTAAACTGTTTACTCTATAATGTTAATGGTTCTGGGAAAAATGCTATCTAAAAAGATTACTAGAGCTGTAGTAGGAGAGGTTTTAGAAACTTCTCTGGCTTCAGGCAGGAAAAGAGTATCTTGTAAGTAGGGTGTTTCCTGAAAGACTTGTTCCCATTAATCAGAAAGCCTTTTCTATGGTTGTTTTCTATTTATTAATGTTTAACATTTTCTTGGCAGCAGAGGATGGATTAAGAATGTACACTTGTGGCCTTTCTGGGACAATTGCTGCTATCTTTCTAAAAATGGTAAACTTCATTAATTAACATCCAATCTATTTATGGTCTCACTGTCATATTGCATGGGCTGATGTTTTAAATATTAGCATGGAGAGGGAAAGGATTTTCTAATAAGCAACAAAGAATACTTAATACAGTGATCATAGTCTGGTTTTAAGTCTAATAAAAGTAAGTGGATGTAACAATCTGAAGTCATTAAAAAATGTTTCTCCTTCATTCTTGATAGTGCGGTTCCAATAGATTTTAATAGTTACTCTTGTTTATTCGCTTAAATCACATTTAGAGAAATAAAGCATCCTCCTCTTTCAGAATTGGCGCTGATGAACGGGCATCCTCCTTGGTTTAATCAAGCCAGTGAAGTTTCATAGTGTTGGTTACTTTGTTGATTAGTGAACTTGACAATTGTGGGTAGCAGATACTTTGTATAGAAAATTAATTGCCTTAGTCTTTCAGCCAGCATTCTGAAACTTTTAATTTTCATTCTGCTTTAGTGAACGATCTGGTGCACTCTTTCCTAATCTCCTCAAGTGTGTCAGCTGCTGGCTTCTGTCCACATGTTGAATCATTGGACTAAGTGCTGCCAGGTCCTTTTCTGGGTGGTTTCCCTCCTCCCCCTCTTCCCCCTCTCCAGTCCCCATTTCTGGAGACTTCTATTTCTCCTGAATGCCCCTGTCTGGGAAAGATTATCTTGGCATAGGAGGGGGACATTGGGAAATGAGAGGGGGCAGCCAAGCAGCAGTGCCCCTCTGACTTCAGAGAACCGTGGGTGGGAGAAGTGGGAGGCTGAGCGTCCCTCTGTCTTCAGGCAGCATAAGTGATCTCATTCCTTTCCTTAAATGACTTCAGTCCCACAGAGCAGAGAAAGAGGTCCCAGATTCTCTTTTGACATAGCCTCAGATACAGTGATATGTATCCAACAACATCAATGCACAATTCAGGGGCTCCAAGAAGATGCCACGGAGCACTCAAAAAGTCATTTGATGAGTTTTGTCCAGTTTTGGAACCTCGTGACTGCTGCACAAGACATAGCTGTCCTACCCAGCAGAGTGGTGTTCAGATGGCAGGTACTGAGGAGCACACCCGTTGTTGGCATGTTGAAATACTTCAGAGATCCTTGGCCTCTTCTTGGATCTGCTGAAGTGTTATCAGAGGCCTCCCACGGATGGAAACCTTTCTACTCTGTCGTGTCTGCCATATCAATTAGTAAACATTTTGACCATCACTCTTAATACCAATCTTCTTTCTAGTTATTCCTCCCACCAGCCCATTCATTCAATTTAATTTGTTTATTTAACCAATGCTGATTACCTGCTAAGTGCAAAGCATTATAGATGCTAGAGAAATACTGGTGAGTAAGATGGCAAGGTCCATTTCATTCTAGCAGAGAGAAAAAACAATAGCATGAACACAACCATGTAAGCAAGATAATTTCAGTGGTGATGAGGATCATGAAGGCAGGATAGAGATCAGCCAAGGAGGGCTTCATTAGGTAGAGGGGACAGGGAGTCCTCCCAGAGGAGGAACACTTACCAGAGACTTGAATGGCAGTTTGGATGTCTGAAGAACTTGAGGACGTGTCAGAGAGTTGTCAGGTGCTCCTGGGACTCTGCACCTTGTATCTCACACCTATACCCAGAAGCCTGGCTCAGGGTTTCTACAGCAAGGACCTAGGTAAAAGGAACACGTTTTCCCAGGCTCTGTCTGTGTCACATTTGCTAGCATCATTGGATAAAGGAAGTCACATGGACAGACCAGAGACAAAGAGGGAAAATGCAGTGAAGTTCAATAATGAAGAACTTGGGTAAAGTGAGAGGCGAAGAAAAGGGGTCATTAATGCAGTGGATCAACCAGATATTCATAGTCAACTGATTTTCGCTGTTAGCTAAAATATTTACATTTTAAAAACCTTATTTTTTCTTCCTTTTCTATAGTAGCCTGTTCTTTTCTTTAAGTTGTTTTTATTACTGCATCATAGTTATATACCTAAAGTAGGTTTCGTTTTGGCATAATCATACATGAAGGGAATATAATTTACTCCATTTTCGTCCACAAGTACTTCTTCTTCTCCTGATCTTATTATACTTTTGGATGCAGTATCTTCGCATCTTCTCTACTAGAATATTTTTCCCATAGACCTCAGTTCTATAGAAATCGCTATTTCTTAGGGGTCATGGTTATTTTTTGTAATTTGCTCATTTTGGCCCGTCTCATGGGTGCCAGCGTTTGTTTCAGATCTCTGTTGGTGTCTGGGTCTCTGTTGCTTTTGTGAAGGTCTGAGTTGGTCAATGGAAGTTGCATCTCTGAGATTTGTCTCTAGGTCTTTCCTCCACTAGGTCTTCCCTTGAATAGGAGAGCCTATTGCAGCCTCAATTTACTTGGCAAGTTTTAATTTAAACAGCAAAAGTGATGAGCGAGCTGGCAAATAGCAAAATGAGGATTGTTTTACCCTGAGGTACCAGTGTCTGCACAGGCAGAGCAGGGATCCATCCAGATACATTATTTGATATTTTAGAAAATAGTTTCTATTTGGGGGAGTTAAATATTGAGGGTGCTAATCAGGCGAGAATCCTGACTGGAGTGAGATGATATCTCAGAGTAGTTTTGATTTACATTTCTCTAATTGCTAGAGATAATGAACATTTTCTCATAAGTTTGTTGATTGATTGTATATCCCTTTCTGAGAAGTGTCTGTTCAGGTCCTTGGCCCATTTATTGATTGAGTTATTTGTTTGTTTGTTTTGGTGCTTAGCTTTTTAAACTCTTTATATACCATAGAGATTAGTGCTCTATCTGATGTGTGAGGGGTAAAAATTTGCCCCCGAGATGTAGGCTCTTTATTCAACTCACAGATTGTTTCTTTTATTGAGAAGAAACTTTTTAGTTGAGTCCATCCCATTTATTGTTCTTGGTTTTAATTCTTGTACTATAGGAGTCTTATTAAGGAAGTTGGGGCTTAATCCCACATGATGAAGATTAGGGCCTACTTTTTCTTCTATTAGATGCAGAGTCTCTGGTTTATGGCAGCTATTATGAAGACAAACAACAATAAGTGTTGGTGAGGTTGTGGGGGGAAAGGCACAATCATACATTGCTGGTGAGACTGCAAATTGGTCCAGCCAATATGGAAAGCAGTATGGAGATTCCTTGGAAAACTGGGAATGGGTCTACCATTTGACCCAGCTATTCCTCTCCTTGGTCTATACTCAGAAGACTTAAAAAGAGCATACTACAGGGACACAGCCACATCAATGTTTATAGCAGCACAATTCACAATAGCTAAACTGTGGAACCAACCTAGATGCTCTTCAATAGATCAATGGATTAAAAATGTGGCATATATACACAATGGAATATTACTCAGCAATAAAAGAGAATAAAATCATGGCATTTGCAGGTAAATGGATGGAGTTGGAGAAGATAATGCTAAGTGAAGGTAGCCAATTCGGAAAAAGCAAACACCAAATGTGTTCTCTGATATAAGGTGACTGACTCATAGTGGGGTAGGGAGGAGGAGCATGGGAGGAATAGATGAACTCTAGATAGGACAGAGGGGTGGAAGGGGAAGAGAGGGTATAGGAGGTTCGAAATGATGGTGGAATGTGATGGACATGATTATCCAAAGTACATATAGGAAGACATGAATTAGTGTGAATATACTTAATATACAAACAGAGATATGAAAAATTATGCTCTATATGTGTAATAAGAATTGTAATGCATTCCGCTGTCATGTATTTAAAAAAATAAATTCAATAAAAAAGAAATAATCCAGATCTGTGATTACCCAGGACCCAAGTGATGAGACAAACACATGTTTCCTCTTTCATCTCGAACTGGAAGCTTGTGTAAGATTTAAATCCCCACAATAAACCCATCCCAAATTAAGATTACCAAACTTGAAATCATTAAGTTAAGGATTATATTATAATGTATTTATAATATATAAATATTAACTTATATTTAACACTATCCATTTTATGTCAGTTAGAAAATCTTATTACTCACTTTTTACTTTGTACCAAAAAAAGAATGTCATTTTTCAAGATTTAATTTCATCAAGTATACTATTTTTTGCCTTTTAGTGTCAACTTTCCAGAAGTAAATTGCCCATGGCAATTATAGGTTTGACCCAATTTTAAGGGGACACTATCTTTGAGCCTATAGAATCTTCTGTAATCTCTCTGGGAAAAGCATATTTAGATATTAAATGAGGTTTCTTTTGATTTTTCTCTACTTAAAAATAATCTCAAGTGAAGTAGATCCTTCTGCCCTCACCCTACCCCTCCACCTGCTCCCAGTAGAGAAATTTCCTGGAGATAAACTGTTCTCAAGCCAATGATTCTGCCCAAGAGATTCCAGGCTCACAAGTGCTTCAGGCAATTTTCCCACCCTGCACTGCTGGTCCACAGCCAAGGACTGTCCAACCACACAAAGCTCTAGTTCAATTGCCCCATCTGGGAGTTTAAGATTTAGGGAGGGTGAGAAATTCTTTCATCCCTTTGCCTTGAAGTTTTTGTGAGATGCTTCTCCCTCTTTCTTGACTTGGAAAAATGAAAAGCCATTCTTGACATTGTATATACAATGTCACTGTAAGTGGCTCTTGACACATTTATAATAGCATGATCTTTTTTTTTTCTCCCCCTAGAACACTGGACAACTTATCTCTGTCTGGAATTGCATTTGACTATGAAATCATGAAAGGTGTATAATTATAATTCCTAAAACTTAAACCTACAACAAGTAGGGTTGTTTTGGACTCTGTTAATTTCAGTTAACTGGTCTCTACCAGAAGAAGGCGTGTTAGATCTGTTAGGCTTTCATACACATGTTGGATTGTAACACTGCAATGGACCCTCTTGAGTCCTAAATGTCTCTTGATATTTGTGTTTTTTCAATTAAACGATTTTATTTCAGTTGAAATGCTTTACTTTTTTGTCTGTGTTAGGTAGGAAGTAGAGATGGATCCCAGTGGCTTGGACCATAACTTCTGGTTGTAAACACTAGTATGTAGCCAGTGCCTATGCCTCAGTGTCATGATCCAGGAGACCCACAGACAAGCTTTCTGCTGTAGGGACCAGCAAGGAACCAGGAGCAGGGTATGTAATCCTGGATCTCCTTTCTCTGCTTTCTTAAGGTCAGGTTCCCTTCCCACTGGCTCAGATTCCATCCTGAAGAAGGACAGACAGTGGGTCAATCCATTTGAGGATCTGAGAGCCAAAGAATTCCATGTAAGATGATTAGGGATTATTTAAATAATGTTAGTGAACTGAGCATGTACTAAACTATAGTTAGGTTTCCTTTCCCCGTAGTAGGTAGGGACACTGGAGGAAGCAATAAATAAGCGGTATTTACTCTGTGAATAAATCTGTAACTCTGATGGTCCCTGTATGTAATGACCTATTTCTCCAGCTTGGGAAACAAATATGTTCACATTTCTCCAATTACTAAGTCAAACTCCCACATAATCTTCCACTTGAGCTCTCTCCTCCATTGTCCCAGAACCCCAGCCAAAAGGGACTAGGTCTGCTTCAGCATTCCAGAAAAGACAGAGGAACCGCTCCATCAGCTCAGCTGCTGCAGTTGTTCCCAACAGTGGTGTCCTGTGCAGCCCAGGGGATGCCTAGTCACCATCGCAGTCATATCCTTACTAGACCAGACCCTTGGCTGTGCTTTTGCAGGAATTTGGACTAGCAAACCTCTTCATGAGACACTGGTCCCATTGCTTCCCACTACAGAATCAGCCTCTCCTCCCAAATTTCATGCCCTTCATAGAGCTCCTTAACTTTATTGTGAGATTTTTTTGGGGGGAGTGGGGGTTGTGGGGCTTGATTACTTTTTCTGGCAGAACTTGGCTAGACCATCACAGTGCATTCTGACAAAGTCTCCTAGCTTTGCATCTAAGCATAAAAAGCTGCATTTCTTCCAGAAAGCCATTGGCTTCCTGAAAATTACTCATCCCACCTTTAGCATATATCAAAAGTATTCTGTGACTCTATCAAGTGACAAAAAGGTTCTCCTGTGTCCTCCTGCCATAAATTAATGATCCCATCCTATACTTGTTTCACTAAGCAGGGCTACTCAAGTGATATATCCTGTTTCAACTATTTGAATTCACCCCAAGAACACAGACACAGGACTGTTTTTAACATGTTACTTAAAATGACTCAAAATGCATCATCATGTAAACATCTTATTGATCATTTGATAAGATGTTATACTGGGTTTCCCTTGGCTGCTGAAAAACTTAGAGATATTGGACATACTTTTCTCTCTGGAAACGGTCCCCAGGTTTAAGTCCTATGTTTTCTTTGCCCCAGAAGTTGTTGCAGCACCTAAGGCCTGAGCTGTCTGAGCACAAGCTTTTCTTCTTGGCACTTAAGGAAGTCTGAAACAGTTGAGAGATGATGTCGACTGTTCAGAAGGAAAGGTAGATAAAGGAAAGTGCCCTTTTTAGAGGTGTGGGGTAAGCAAGCAGCAGAGAATGGAGATTTTCCAGGGAGAGAAGGAGATGGGTCTCTGGGTTCCAGCAGGGATGGAAACCCCTGCCCTAGGGTGATCGATGGTTCTGAGCACGGGTTGTTCTAGACTGACTCTACGATGATTTCAAAGCTCAGGGGTGGCATAGACAAAGCTGAGGTCCCACACTTCAGTACATTCCATAGACTCAAACAATGGGCATCTCAAGGATGGCCAGTGGAGATCAAAACCTTAGAATGTACTTCCCAAATATTGTGCTCTGTGTCAGACCCCAGAGACTTTGTATTGCCCGCTTTGATAGGAGTTAGAAGGCTCCCAAAAGGATAATAATGAAAATCAGTCAAAAGATCATAATTTTGCCAAGTTTTTTTTTGTCCTGAGAATCATTTTTCTTGCCCACGAAGTGAGGTTATGCATTACTAGGTCTATAATTCTCTCTCTGAACATTCAAAAAATCTAAATGTTTTAGAAGAGTGATGTAGGTTCCTCATTGCTACAGAATAAAGTTAGCCTCTCAGCCCTTTGCCTTCCTCTCACTCCTGTCCTGAGTGTTCTGTAGTTGACACACTTGTGGGTAAAAGGCCCTGGTTCACACTCAGTCTTCTTTATTCTCCTATGAGAGGCTTGAGTGGATTATCCTGCTCATCTCCTTTGCTTGCTTATCTTCAATCTATGCTTGTTTCAGGTGTAATCTCCTTCAGGAAGCTCCTACCCCCGCAGTTTCATGGCCTGGGTTAAATTCTCTCCACTATGTGTTCTTGCAGCAAGCTGCTCTGTAATACCTGACTTGTACATTCATTGGGATTCACTGATACACATTCACACATGTGTACACTATAACAACATAATTTGGCCAACCTCATTCCCTAACATTTCCCCTTTCCCTTCCTTTCTCCTTCCCCTGGGCTCTTTCCTCTACTCATATCTCTTCAGATTTCATGAGATTCCTACAACCCCCTTGCCTGTATCTTGTTTTTCCTGTTTCCTCCCTGGCTTCCACATATGAGAAAAAACATACGACCGTTGGTTTTCTGAGTTTGGCTTAGTTCACTTAACCTAATGTTCATAATTTAACTTAACATAATTTAACTTTATGTTAAATAACTTAACACAATGACATAATTTCGTTCTTTATGGCTGAATAAAACTCCATTATGTATATATACCCTATTTTCTTTATTCATCCATTTCTTGATGGTTGCCTAGGCTGGTTCCATATTTTGACTATTGTAAATTCTGCCGCTATAAACATGGGTATGAATGTATCAGTATACCATGCTAACTTTAGTTATTTAGGAGGAGTACTGAGGAATGGGATAGGTGGGTTATATGATGGGTTCCATGCCTAGTCATTGGAGGAACCTCCATGCTGATAGTGGTTGCATTAATTTACACTCCCACCAGCTGTGTAAAAAGTGTTCTTTTTTTTCCTCCACATCCTCTCTAGCATTTATTATTGATTGTATTCTTGTTGGCTGCCATTCTGGCTGAAGTGAGATGAAATCTTAGTGTAGTTTTGATTTGCATTTCCCTAACTGCTAAAGATATTGAACAGTTTTTCATTTATTTGCTGGACATTTGTATTTGGCTGCAGTCTGGCTGGGCACAAATCATGAGCCACTGAAGCAGGAACAAACTTTATTTCTGAACTCCACCAGCACACTCCACACATGCTCCCGGGGAATTCCCCCAAACACCACGTGGCTGGTCCAGGAACCAGCAACCGGAAATATCCCTCCTCTGGCACTTCCCCAACCAATGGGAACTCTCCAGGAATCCCTGCGAGAGCTTCACTGGAACTCAACGGGAACTCCTGGAGAACTCGCTGGCGTCACCTCTCAACCACCACTTCTGGCAAAAATGCCATGCGTCATCCCGACTCGGCTGTGGCCCTCAACAGTATGTCTTCTTTTGAAAGGTGTCTGTTTAGTTCATTTGACCATTGATTAATTGGATTATTTTTTTTAAATAAAGATCTGGTATTTTTTTTTAAAATCTTTATTTTTTATATGTGGTGCTCAGGATGGAATCCAGTGCCTGACATGTGGGAGGTGAACAATCTGCCACTCTGCCACTCTGCCAAAACGCCAGCCCAGGTTATTTGTTTTTTTTTTTTTTTGTTTTTTTTTTAATGTTAAGGTTTTTTTGAATTCATTTTATTTTATGGATATTAATCCTCTGCCAGAAGAGTAGTCAGAAAAATTTTTCTCCCATTCTGTGTGTTCTCCCTTCACATTCTTAATTGTTTCCTTTGCTGTACAGAAGCTTTTAAATTTGATGCCGTCCCATTTATTAACTCTTGGAATTATTTCCTAAGCTTTAGGGATCCTTCTGAGAAAGTCATTTCCTGTGCCTACTTGCTGGAGCGTTGACCCTGCGTTTTCTTCCAGGAGTTGCATAGTTCTGGTCTAATTCCTAGGTCTTTGATCCATCTTGACTTGACTTTTGTGCAGGGTAAGAGATAAGGATCTTGTCTCATTCTTCTACATTCGGATACTCAGTTTTCCCAGCACCATGTGTTAAGAATTCTGTCTTTTCTACAATGTATGTGTTTGGCCTCTGTCAAGGATCAGCTGACTGTATCCGTATGGGTTTGTCTTTGTCTATTATGAACCTATGGTCTATGTGTCTGTTTTATGCATCTATCAAGTAGTTTTTGTTAATAATGCTCTTTAGTATAATTTTAAAGTCAGGTAATTCAGGTATTGTGATACCCCCAGCATTGTTTTGTTGACTTAGATGCTTTGTGGATAATTTGGGTCTTTTATTTTTCCAAATGAATTTTAGGGCTGCTTTTTTTTCCCTAATTCTATGGAAAATGTTATTGGTATTTTGAAGGGGATTGCACTGAATCTGTATATTGCTTTTGGTAATGGGGCCACTTTAACAATATTAATTCTATCTATGAACACGGGCAGTCTTTCCATCTTCTTATTTCTTCTTCAGTTTATTCTTCAATATTTTATAGTTTTGATTGTAAAGAAATGTTTCACCTCATTAGATTTATTCCTAGGATTTTTTTGAGGCTATTTTGAATGGGATTATTTTCCTGATTTTTTTTCTGTGCAGATTTATTATTGGTTTTTGTATGTTGATTTTGTAATCGGCTACTTTACTAACTTGTTTATTAGCTCAGGAAGTCTTCTGGTGAAATAAAACACTGATTTTTAAAAAAACAAATCCCACAGAACATCCTGATGCGTGTCAGCTTTATCCAAGGTAGAAATTCACAAAAGGATGCAGAGTTGTCTTTGAATGGTGAAATGGTTAGGAGTGCAGATTTTAGAACCAGATCGTATGGGATAAAATCCTGAATGCCCATCACTTACTGTATGACCCAGTGCAAGTTATTTAACTTCCTTGTAAGAAAATATCCCATAAAGTTGTTGTGGAAGTTAAGTGAATTTATATATTTAAAACATATGTAGATATATGTGTGTATATGTATACACACACACACACACACACACACACACACACATAAGCACTCTAGGATTCTACAGTCCTCTGCTGGACTATGGCGATGTCATGAGAGCTGGGTTCTGGACCATGGCTCTTCTCAATTTCTTTTCCCATTCCTAGCTCTGCCCAACACATGAAGGGTCTCATACACACAATTGTGGCCATTCTTCTCACAATAGCTATCCCTCGGTCACCCCAAGCCTAGGTATGCACTACAGAGACACAGTCTGCTCTGGGTGGAGATACTCAGAAAATGGCCCTCGCCAGAGCTGAAATTCTGAGTTTCCTGTCATCTGTAACGTGGCTTCAAAGAAGGATACTGCTTCTAGGTGGACATGTCCTCTTGTCATCTAGGGCCTCTCACCCCATGAGGAAGGCCCTGGCTGAAGAAAGACCTGGGTAAAGCCCTCTTAATCCCAATGCCCAAGTTAGGCCCCCCTCACCCTGGCTTAAGGCTGTGCTGGTGTCTGCTGTGGATTCATAGAAGTGAGACTCACTGGTGCCAGTTGATAGAGTACATTGTTTAGTGCCAAGCTTGGAATTTTCCTTGCTGAGCAAATCCTTTTGTGGTATTTTTTGAAATATTGTCAAATCTGCTTTGAGAACGTTCCCAAGTGTGTGCAGAGATGTGAAATCCTGACAACGAGAACTGTGGTTTACCAAATTCTGACTGGAACACACTTCCCCTTTCTCATTTCTAACACTTTGAGGCATAACCTCTAGAAATATTATTCATCAGAGTTACAGAAAAGTTTCAATTTCTTCTTAAATTTTGAGAATCCAGGTTGCAACATTGAGAAAAATTAGGGATGTACTATAGTTTATAAATATTAAAGGGATTAGAAGATTTTTTTCTTCCATCCTCCTCCTCCATCTTCTTCCTTGTCTCTTATGAGCATTTGGGATACTTCAGAGATGGCAAAAGCCAAGGAGAAATGCGAACAGTGGTATACCAGATGCTTTGTGGCCATGCCTGAGCTTCTTTTGCAGGTCTTGAGTCCCATCCCTAAGCTGTTACAGATTTTGGTTACCACACCCTTCTCTAGAGGATTGCTCTTGAACAATAGGAGCTATGGAGATAGGAGATGTCTGAGATGGGACCTGCCTCCACTATGGACCCCATCAATACTCAAGTGCTGGCCTAAGCAGGATTAAAACAGTTCAGTCTCCTTTGCCTGAGGGCAGGGTAACTTCCTTGGAGCAACTCATACCCCACAGCTCCCTGTGAAGTGAATTGAGGCCACCTGTCAGCTGAAAGCACTGCTTTGCCCAGCTCCTTCATTGCTCAGTCAAGCTCCCCTCAGCCCTAATGCATTTCCCCTGAGAGCACAGTCTCAATAAATTACTTGCACAAGAATCCCTAACTCAGCTGTGGCTTCCAGTGAACCTGACCTGAAATAGTGTCCTAGGAATCATACTCTAAGGATGGTGTTTTAGTAACCCTTCTCACTGCCGTGATCAAAAGACCAGACAACAATGATTTTAGAAGAGGAAAGGTAAATTTGGGCTCATGGTTTCCGTGGTTTCTATTATAGATGGCCAACTCCATTGCTCTGGACCCAGGTAAGGCAGAACGTCATGGTGGAAGAGAGTGGTGGAGGAAAGCAGCTCAGGACAGGGCCACAGAGAAGCAGAGAGAGCTCCACTTACCAGGGACAAAATATAACCCTAAAGGCACATCCCCAGGGACCCACCTCCTCCAGCCACACCCTATCTGCTTACAGGGACCACCCAAATAATCCCTATCAGTGGATTAAGACACTGATAAGGTTAAGGCTTTCAGTCATTTTGCCACTGAACTTTCTTGGATAGTAATGATGTCATTACACATGAGCTTCTGGGGACACCTCATGTCTTAACCGTAACAGATGGGATTCTGAGAGTCAGATCATTACCAGGGACAACAAGGCACCCAGCACTTGGGGTAAGTGGAATATCCACCGTGGTGGTTGGCATGTTGTAGTACTGTGATTACCAGAAAGACATGCACTAATTTGTGTTGTTTCTTTGCCTTGATAGTACACATTGCGATTTGAAATGATCTTGTTTGTATTTTTGTTAGTTCTTAACTAGATTTGGCGCTATATCAAGTAAGAGTCTCTTTGAATCTTTTTGCTGGTATTTCCCAGCTTCCATGATATTACCTAGCATTTCTTGATAATCAGTAGACTGGTCAAATGGATGAACCAAAGTTAATGAATGGTGTCAAGGAAGGAACGAGTGGAAAGAAGATTGGTTCTTGGGAATGATGGTCAAAGCATTTATTAAACACTGGCAACAGAAGATCACCATCTATAAGACCTGGGTAACACTCTTGCCAGGTGATAGCATTTTGGTTAGAGATCTAAAGAAATGACCTCTGTTTAGCCTCCCTCCCAAAGGTTTAGCACAAAAGACTGGTTTCTACATTTACTGTATCATTTTTTTATTTCCTGTGCCCTGCTGTTGGTCAGCATGACTCCGTCTATTTTCCACCTTACAGAAACGTATTCGGATGTCTTGTCCATTGAGACCCCAGGTGCTGAGGCAAATACAGGTGCTCCAAAAACCTACCTAAACATTTAAAATGCTGCCATAATTACACTTAATGATATTATTACTATGTTAGGGCTCACATCTACTGTTTCATTTGTACGCTGTTTCTCTTGGTGCTTTGTTTCTCTGTTTTCTTTTTCTACCTGTCTGTGGGTTACTTGACTATTTTTTAAAATTCTATTTTGATCATATATTGCACGTAAGAACATCTCTTTGTAGGGCTTTGTTAGTGGCAGCTCTGTTTATTACCTTATAGGTATGGAAGTTATCACTACATGTGACAGGATGCATATTTAACTTATTACAGTCTACTAGTGTTGACATGTACCCGTTCCAGTAAAGCATAGCAATGTCCCTTGACACCCCGTTTGCCTCCTCTGTTTATAAAACAATCACCATCAATACTTCCTGGCCACATGTTCTGAGCCCAGAGGGGCTGGAAGTCTCACCCCTGGAGACTGGCACCTCTGCTGTGGGCAGTTGGAGCCTTCATTATAGTGTGGTCAGGGAGAAGTCCAGGATTCCCACTTGGGCTTTGCTGCTATGGGTGGAGGTGAGGCATTTTCCTGTGGTGTTTGGCTAAGAAAAGAAATTTTTGTCTAAAAGGTTTTTTGTTGTTGTTTTTTTTTTGTTTTTTTGTTTTTGTCTTGCCAGGCTGCCTTTTTTGTAAATCCTTTGGCTAAAGATAGCAGGCTTTGATGGGGGCTTTTCTGGTCTGTGCCTGTTGGAGTTTCTATATTGCCAGCTCTTGTCTCCAGGTCTGAGGTATTTAAGGCAGTTAGAAACCCTGGGGCTCCCCAGCATGCCATTCCTGGAGTCTTTTCCCTGGATGATCTACCTTCTCTCCACCTCTCACGGTCAGCTCCTGCTTGTTTTCTATGTGATGTTCAGGGGGTTTAGTTGTATTTAGTAGAAGGAGGAAGGAAGAGTATGTCTAGTCCACTCCCTGGAAGGAGAAATCAGCTGACCCAAATGAATAGATTTCCTATTAGAAATAATGAAATTTAAAAGAGTGCAGTAGAAGCAGTAGAAAATAGTTGGAATCTTTTAAATGAGACAATTATATTAAGAAATTTACTCTCTCTCAAAGAAAATGATATAAAAATAGTACAGTGAGAGTAAAGGCAATGAGGTTGAAAGGAAGACCCAGAACATGCATTCTAACAGAAATAAGAACAAAACAACAACCCAGAACTGGGCATGGTGGCAAACACCTGTAATCTCTGACTCTGGAGGTTGAGGCAGGAGGATCCCAAGTTTGTGGATAGCCACAGCAACTTAGTGAGGCCCTGTCTCAAAAGAAAAATAAAAAGTAAAAATGAAAAAAGGCCTGGGGATGTGGCTCAGTGGTTAATTGCCCCTGGGTTCAATCCCTGGTACCAAAAACAAAACAAATAAATAACAACAAAAAAAAAACCCCTAGATTTGAAAAAATGAAGGACAGTTGATGAAAGGGAAACAGTAGAACATACTTGAGAATTCACAAAATTAAAAAAAATCAATAAAAACATTTTCAAAGTATAATATTAATGTAGGGAGATAGTTTCTTATCAACCTGGTTAACTGTTAAATTTGATGGTAGTTAGCTGGAGTATGAGAAATGGGCACTTCCACACATTGCTGTTGGTTGTATAAATTCTTAACAAAATTTCCACAGGGTAATTTTGGAACATGTGTTAAAAATCCCTAAAAATGTTTGTTGAGTCTGACCCAATTAATTTTTATTATGGGACCCTAGGAAAAAACATATGGTAGGAGTTTAGCTATAATATGGCTCATAGCAGCTTGTTATATAATAGCAAAAAATTAGACACAATCATTATTAGCATATTGGTAATATTTACTGAGTATCAGGCACTTTCCTAAGCATTTTTGACATAACAACAACCTATCAGCTACGTGTTATTATTATTTTCTCATTTAATCAATTAAAAAAACTGAGGCAGAGAAGGATTAAATCAACTGCTGGGATCTGAGTCAGCTCCTAGGTCGGACTTTATCCACTGCTTATCTAGATAACACATATGCTACATCTGTACATTGATTTATTATATAGGTATTCAAATAATGTTGCACATATTTATATTTAAAATATTTTTAAAGCTTCAAATTTAATGATAATGTAAAACTATCAGGTTAGCAAATAATACAAGGCAATTTAGGAAAAATATCTAAGTAGAGATTTTGAAAGGGCAGAATCTAGAATCTAGGTGTAAGAAACTCATGTCAAAGGATCAGTGGTTTTTCCTTTAAAGCTAAGCTATGTCGTCTCAGAGTCATTTTGTTAGTTATACTGTGAATATAATGAGTTATCTATTAATGGTTAATCTCAGCATATTCTAGGTAAATTCACATTTACTGTATTAAAGAAAAGAGATTTTTAATAAGAAACTCTAAATTTTCTCCAAATTTCTCTAAGATTGTATGATTGGATGCCTCCTTTCTTCCAAAATTATCTCGAGCATATAAAATTAAAAACTATATTTTCATATTGCCCTGCAAAGCTGATTTCATGATTAGAACTGTGTTTGATAAAGTCGTTTTCCCTAAAATATCAGAGGCTTATTATTAAAAATTGTCTTAAAAATGGTTTCTCCTCAGGCATTTCCTATCTTTCCTTTCCTTGTTAGACATGGAATTAATTTGTGTTCTTGACTCTTTCAAAATCACTCCTCTGCAAGTCTTTCTCTTGCATTCAGTTATTTTATTCCTCATTGATTCTCACTTCTGAGTGAAGTTTGGGGAACAGACTTACATTAGGGTGGTTTCTTTTTCAAAGCAACCCGAAGGCTGGGCCCCGTGACACATACCTGTAATCCCAGTAGCTCGGGAGACTGAGGCACGAGGATCACAAGTTCAAAGACAGCCTCAGCAACTTAGTGAGGCCCTAAGCGACTCAGAGAGACACTGTCTCTAAATAAAATACAAAAAAGGGCTGAGGGTATGGCTCTGTGGTTAAGCACCCCTGGGTTCAATCCCTGGTACCAATAAAAACCAACCTGAGCAGAGTGATGTGGGACAGAATGATGAATCTCCTATGAAGGTGATCTCTGAGTCAGAACATGACTTAAATCAGTGAAGATAAAAATGATTACATGACACTCAATGAACTTTCTTAAGCTCCTTAAATATAATACCTGCCATAATTTAAAAACTAAGATAGCAACAGTAGAGTTGACTTTATATCATGCTTGGTCCATGCTTGGGTAAAGCATCACTTGAAACAGGAGTGTTATACCAACCACCATATGGTCAATGTTGCTTTAAAAAAAAATTGGGAAGCAGTGTCGTTGCTCACACTTCTAATTTTAATCACAGCTCTAAATAGTCAGGAGCACACCCATAAAATGATAGTGTGTATCTAAGTTCGGTGTTTTTTGTGGTTGCCATCTCTATGACATAACCTTAGTGCAGGTGGTTTCTTTTCCTATGGACAAAATTCTAAATATGGTGCATGCTTTCCAGAGGCTATAGTTTGAAGAAGGGTAATGAAGGCCAGTTGTGTAATTACAGGTATGATGATAATGTTTATAAGAAAAACTATCCTGGCTGAAACTCTTAGAAGTTTGTTGTTTTTTTTGTTTTTTTTTTAATGGAGAGAGACCCAGTAAGGAAGAAACACAAAAGTTTAGAAGTCATTTGGTTATTTTCTTTCACCCTTGTTTTACCCCATATTCAGAGGACATGATCGTTTAAAAGGCAAGGCACATGAATCTTTGTTGATAATGATAAGAAATGCACTGGTAAAGTCTTTTTAAATTAGATTCTCACACCTATGGGTCATTCCTGTTGGGGTAGTTTTTGTATGTCCTGATTCAGTACCAAAAGCCGTGTATGTATGCTTGTTTCTGTGGCGATCTATACCAAAGTAAAAGGTCTGTAAGTGCATGTATCTTGATGACCAGGCTATTTAGATCTAAAACAAGTAAAAGAATGGCAACATGAAAGGCTCTTGATATAAAGATTTAAATCTATATGGACAAGGCAAATCTTTGCCTTGATAAAGAACACTTCCATTAAAATGGTGGAATGAGCATAGTATTGTGTTCTCCCAAGTGCTCAAAAAAGTGACACACAGACCATGTTAAAAAGGAAATATCCATATCAGGGCTGGAAATCATGAGTAGGTAAATGCAGCCCATTTGCAGGAAGGGAGGGATTTCTTCAACTGTAATAAAACAGGTGAAGTTATTGGAAGCTGTTAAAACAGTCATGATCTACCCTCTTGAGAATAAGTACCTAAACCAGCAGTACCCAGTTATTGCAATGGGCACTCAAACTGGAGAGAAAATTTAAAGCTCTCACTCAGAATAAGGAGTTAAACATGTGAGTAGGATATTGGGGAGAGAGATTTGAGATAAAGATAAAAATTTCAGCATACAGGTGATTTATACCAGATGAGACCACTAAGGGTGAGTATAGATAGAAGAGAGATGTTGCCCAAGGAATGTGGGATGTTCCAACATTAAGAATCTGAGGGAAAGAGGACAAAAAGATGGATCCAAACAAGAAGATTAAAGACAAGTGAAGACTAGAGATTAACTGTGAGTGAATAGGTAATTCCAGAGAAGCTTCTGGATCAAGATGGTGAGCTGAAACTAAGTATTTCATTGAGACAACAGTGAACATACATGAATAAGAGTCCATCTATGTACACTCTGAAAGCAATCTAAGCGCCATCAGTTTGACAAGTATTTTGAAAGCAGAAAATATCTTAATGTTCTTATATATTGATAATGCAGGACGCAGGAAATAGTGAACTGCTGCCTGCAGTGCACATAAGCCAGGGGTCCATGGAGGTGAGAAGTGATTTCACAAGTATAAAGATTCTGAGCCGGCAGATACAGACAGCAGGGGTTGTCAATCAGGATGGTCAGCTAGGAGACTGCATACAGAACAGGTGGACCAGGGGGCTTCTCTGATAGCTTGAGTACCATGAACTGATTTCTGCATAACTCGGAAGATTTGCCCAAAAAAGATCCTTAGTGGAATACCACTGTTCAAGTATTTACATGATTATATCATTGTAGACATCTTGTTTTGATTTTTTTTTTTTTTAGAATTAACCTATAGTCAAAGCATCCAAATCTTAATTTGGTTAAAGAACAAAATGCAAATGTCACAGATCCTGTCAGCAGATGACCGACATTGGGAGTAGAGGGAGAAGTGGTGGAGGGCAACATGGAAACTCTAAATTTATCTTACAGAACCCACAATCAATGATTAAGCCTTGTTTAAGTAGATTTGTGAGAGTCATGATAAACAATGCAATTGATAAAGAGAAGTCAACTGACATCTCAGGAAGTGGAGAGGGGTTTGAGTAAAAGTGCTCTAAACTGCCCGTCTTTTATGAAAGGAGATATTTTATACCTTTTTGAATTGAGCAATTCACAAAGAGAGATGCAAACACCTTTGTTAGAATTGCAGCAGTAATTATCACCCTAACTAAAACTAGAAGTGGGCAAAGTGTTCAGTACATAGGCATGGGCTAGAGATGCATGGGAAGAGGGGATCTTTTGTTTAATTTGTACCCTTCTTAGGAGTCTTTTTTAAAAACCTGTGTATGTATTAATTTTATAAACAAAATACAATTATTTTGAAATAAACTACCTGTATTAATCTATTTTTAAATGTATGTCTTTATTACTGCATTGTACTTTTACATAATTGTGAGGTTAATTTTGACATATTCATACATGCATATAACATAATTTGCTCCATTTCAATCCCAGTTCTACCCACTTACAGTAGTTTTGATTTGCATTTCTCTAATTACTTCTCTTCATTCTTCCCTCTCTATGATCCCCTTCCTCTGTTTTGTTGGTCTTCCTACTAGCAATTTAGTGTTTAATTGGTGCATTGCATTTATATATATTATTGGAGTGGAATTCATTATAATATATTCATATATGCATGTACAATAATCTGGTCAATTTCATTCTGCAGTTTCTTTTTATTCCCATTCCTCCTCCCACCCCATTAATCCTCTTCCTCTCTTACATTGTTCTCCTTTCTATTTTCATAAGATCCAGTTTATTTTTTTAAAATTCCTTATTTCTCTCTAGTTTCTGCACATGAGAGAAAACATTAGACCCCTAACTTTCTAAGTCTGGCTTGTTTTACTTTGTATGATGTTCTCCAGATCCATCTATTTAGCAGCAAATGAAACGATTTTGTTCTTTATTCCTGAGTAATATTCCATTGTGTATACATATCATATTTTCTTTATCCATTCATTTATGGAGGAACACCTAGGCTGGTTCCATAATTTGGCTATTGTGGATTGTGCTTCTATCAACATTGGTATGCATGTTTCACTATAGTATCCTGATTTTAGTTCTTTTGGATAAATTCCAAGGAATGGGATAAATGGGTCAAATGATGGGTCTATTCCTAGTCTTTTGAAGAATCTTCATACTGCTTTGCAAAGTGGTTGTACTAATTTTCAGTCCCACCAACAATATGTGAGTATATATTTCTCCCAACATCCTCACTGGCATTTATTATTTATATGTATTCTTTCTTTCTTTTTTGTCTCCATAAATGTTTTATTATTTTTAAAATTTGTTACAATTAGTTATACATGATAGCAGAATGCATTTCAATTCATTGTACACAAATGGAGCACAACTTTTCATTCTCTGGTTGCACACCATGTAGAGTTGCACCACATGTGCAGTCATACATGCACCTAGGATAATGATGTTCATCTCATTCCACCATCTTTCCTACCTTCATGCTGCCTCCTCTTCTCTTCCTCCCATTTGCCCCATCAAAGTTCCTCCATTCTCCCCATGCCCAGCATCCACTTATCAGAGAGAACATTCAGCCTTTGTTTTTTTGGGATTGGTTTATTTCTCTTAGCATGATATTCTCCAACTCCATCCATTTACTTGAAAATATCATTTTTAAATTCTCTTTTAATGCTGAGTAATATTCCATTATGTAATACGCACCACAGTTCTTTATCCATTCATCTGTTGAAGGGCATCGAGGTTGGTTCCACAGTTTAACTACTGTGAATTGAGCTGCTATGAACATTGATGTGGCTGTGTCACTATAGTATGCTGATTTTTAAGTTATTTGTATATATACTGAGGAGTGGGATAGCTGGGTCAAATGGTGGTTCCATTCCAAGTTCTCTAAGGAATCTCCATACTGCTTTCTATAGTGGTGGCACCAATTTGCAGTCCCACCAGCAATGTATGAGTGTACCTTTTCTCCACATCCTTGCCAACACTTATTATTGCTTGTATTCTTGATAATTGCCATTCTGACTGGAGTGAGATGAAATCTTACAGTAGTTTTGATTTGCATTTTTCTAATTACTAGAGATGTTGAACATTTTTTCATATTTTGTTCATCAATTGTATATCTTCTTCTGAGAAGTGTCTGTTCAGTTCCTTAGCCCATTGGGCTATTTTTGTGTGTGTGTCTGTGTGTGTGTGTGTGTGTGTGTGTGTGTCTTAACTTTTTTGAGTTCTTTGTGGAGATTAGTGCTCTACCTGATGTGTGTGTAGTAAAGATGTTCTCCCACTCTGTGGGCACTCTCTTCATATTATTGATTGTTTTCATTACTGGGAAGAAGCTTTTTAGTTTGAATCCATCCCATTTATTGATTCTTGATTTTACTGCATTTTAAGAGTATTGTTAAGACTCTTAAATCTGACATGATGAAGATTTGGGCCTACTTTTTGTTCTATTAGGTGCAGGGTCTCTGGTCTAATTCCTAGGTCCTCAATCCACTTTGAGTTGAGCTTTGTAAATGGTGAGGGATAGTTTTGCTGCGCATAGACTTCCAGTTTTCTTAGTACCATTTGTTGAAGAGACTATCTTTTAGCTAATGTATTTTTTTGGCACCTTTGTCTAGTATGAGATAACTGTCTTTATGTGGGTCTGTCTCTATGTCTTCTATTCTGTACCATTGGTCTACATATATATTTTGGTGCCAATACCATACTCTTTTGTTACTATAGCTCTGTAGTTTAGTTTAAGGTCTGGTATTGTGATGCCTCCTGCTTTACTTTTCTTGCTAAGGATTGCTTTGGCTATTCTGGGTCTCCTGTTTTTTCCAAATGAATTTCATGATTGTTTTTGCTATTTCTATAAGGAATGTTACTGGGATTTTAATTGGAATTGCATTAAGGCTGTATAATGCTTTTGGTTGTACGGCCATTTTGACAATATTATTTCTTCCTATGCAAAAACATGGGAAATTTTTCCATCTTCTAAGATCTTCTTTGATGTCTTTCTTTAGTGTTCTGTAGTTTTCATTGTATAAGTCTTTCACCTCTTTTGTTAGGTTGATTCCCAAGTTATTTTGTTTTGTTTTGTTTTGTTGTTTTTTGAGGATATTGTGAGTGGGGTAGTTTTCCTAATTTCTGTTTCTTAGGGGTCATCACTGATATATAGAGATGCATTTGGTTTATGGGTGTTAATTTTATATCCTGCTACTTCGTTAAATTCATTTATTAATTCTGCAAGTTTTTTTGGATTCTCTAAGTATAGAATCATGTCATTGGTAAATACTGATAGTTTGAGTTCTTCTTTTCCTGTTCATATCCCTTTAATTTCTTTCATTTATCTAATTGCTCTGGCTAGAGTTTCAAGGATTGTGTTGAATAGGAGTGGTGAAAGAGGGCATCCTTGTCTTGTTCTTAGAGGGAATGCCTCCAATTTTTCTCCATTTAGAATAATGTTGGCCAGGTGCAAGGTTCTCCCCTGCTTCTGCAACAAAGTGATGGCTGTTAGTACACCTAGCAGGCATATCTCTGGTGTACCCAAGCCTGTAGAAACCTTGTGATGATCTCCCAGGTCCTGGCTGTTGTCCCTAGATGGAAGTGACTATGTCCAGAGTTGGTGGCAGGGTAGCATCAAACCTGTAAGTACCTTGATGTTGGGCTTCCAGCCACTGGCCAGTGTCTCAAGATAGAAGCTGCCCCAACTGAAGATAGTGGTGGCAGCAGCAGGGGTAACCTGAGTTGGCACTGGAGGTGTCCCAAGATGGTGACAACTACTTTTAGATATGGAGTTGAAAGGGCAAGTCAAAGAATGGCTTTGGGCTGCCTGTTTGGAGATGCAGCACTGTCACATGCGGGCATGGTCCTTGGCCTGGTGGGCAGTCCTGGGCCTGGGCCTGGGCTCTGCAGGGATGGGTGGGGCTGTCCTTTATTATTTATATTCTTGATAATTGCCATTCTAATTGGGGTGAGATAAAATTTCAGTGTGGTTTTGATTTGAATTTCTTTGATTTCTAAGGATGTTGAACATTGCTTTCAAATATGCATTTTTTTGAGAAATGTTTGTTTAGTTCATTTGCCAATTTATTGATTGGGTTATTTATTTATTTATTTTGGTGTTGACTTTTTTATGTATCCCAGATATTGAACTCCTATTGGAAAAATAGTTAGCAAGATTTTTCTACCACTCTGTAGGCTGTCTTTTCATGCTTTTATTGTCTCTTTTACTGTGGAAAAAAAAAACTTTAATTTGAGGCCATCCCACTTACTGATTTTTGGTTTTATTTCTTGAGCTTTAGGAGTAAGTTTGTGCCTGTGCTAATATCTTGGAGTGCTAGTCCTATGTTTTCTTCTAGAAGTTACAGTGTTTCTGGTCTAATTCCTAGGTCTTTGATGTACTTTATTTTTTTGTTAAGAATGAGAGAGAGGGATCTAGTTCATTCTTCTATGTGGGGGTATCCAGTTTTTCCAGCAAAAATTGTTAAAAAGGCTCTTTTTCTCCGAAGTATACTTTGGCAACTCTGTCAAGGATCAGATGACTCTCTATATAAATTTGTCTGTGCTTTTATTCTATTCCATTGATTTTCATGTCTGTTTTTATGCCAGTTCCATAGTATTTATATTACTATAGCTCTTGGCTAGAAATCATAAGGGCTATCTATAACAAAGCCAAAGCCAACATAGTAGTGAATGGAGAAAAACTGAAAACATTTCCTCTGAAATCAGAAACAAAACAAGGATGTCTACTCTATCCACTCCTATTTAATATAGTTCTTGAAACTCTGGCCAGAGCAATAAGATAAGAGAAAGAAATTAAAGGTATATAAACAGGAAAATAAGAAGTCAAATTATCTGTGTGCTGATGATATGATCCTATATTTAGAAGATCCAAAAAATGTTACCAGAAGACTTCTAGAACTGATAAATAAATTCAGCAATGTAGCAAGATACAAGATCAAAATACAAAAAAAAAAAATAGCTTTCCTATACTACAATAATGAACTTGTTGAGAAAGAAATCAAAAACAATTCCATTCACAATTACTTCAAACAATAACAACAAAACTTGGGAATAAATCTAACCAAGGAGGTGAAAGACCTTTCTAATGAAAATTATAGAACACTGAAGAAAGAAATTGAAGAGGACCTCAGAAAATTGAAAGAGATTCTGTGGATAGGTAGAATTAACATGTAAAAATGGCCATATTACCAAAAGTGATATACAGATTCAACCCAATCCCCATCAAAATATCAATGTTATTCTTCACAGAACTAGAAAAAAAACAGTTCTAAAATCCACATGGAAGAATAAAAGACCCAGATTAGCAAAAACCATATTGAACAATGCTCATGTCTTCATAATTCCTGATATCAAATTATACTACAGAGCTATAGTCTATTTCTTTTGCCATAATCAAATACATGAGGCTGAGTACTTTAGCTATGGCTCCCTGGTTGTATCATAATATGTTAGAGGGAAAAAAAAGGGGAATTGGCTTTGCAGAAGGGGCGAAACGGATGGGAGGTGGCCTTGCTTTATGACAACCTCACTGTAAGAGAAGTAACTCACTCCAAGAGATGAGCCCTATTGTTTTCCGAGGTGATACCCCCAATGACCTTAATACCTCCCTCTGGACCCCACTTCTTAAAGGTTCTGCTAACTTCTCAACGCTGCCACACTGGGGACCAAGCTTCCAACGCTTTGAGGGACATAATGAAATTATACCAAACTACAGCACTAACCACAATTACATGGAAACTCCCAAGTTTATGAAAACTAGCATAATGCTAAAGTAAGGCTAATAGAGAAGAAAATGATAAGCTTTTAATTTTATGAACTTATTATTATCACAAATAAATATCAATAAGTCAGATTTGGTAGTTAAATGTAAGATTGAGGTGACACACCCAAAGACAGTATATTGCAGGAATACAAGGATATCTCAATTTTAGGAAATCAACTCATACAATTGCACATGTTAACATATCAGTTAGGAAAGAAACCATTATCATCTAAATAGACTGAAAATTCAGCATTCTTTCCTGATTAATAAAAACAGAGTAAAAGACAAAGGGACATCCAGTTTATACATTTTAACATGATAGATGTGGTTTAAACATGTAGAGCAAAATTTAACTCCTTAGTATATGAAGTACTTTTACAAAGCAACAAGAAAAATATATACTGAAGAGAAAAATAATAGTAGGAGACAAATGACAAGTCACTTGTCCTCAAAACATTTAAAAGTGTTCAATATAATCAGTATTCAAAGAAAAGTAAGTTACTAAATAAAAAAATTTAAGCTATTGCATTGACAATGATTAAAATGCTAATATACTTGACATTGGTGAGGTTGAAATAATTGGGCCCTTTTATCTGGATAGAAGATGTATACATTGATAAAATAAGAAAAGTAATTTCCAATTTATTAAAAAGCATTAAAAGTATATATACCCATTAATCTAGAAATTTCATTTCTAGAAGTTGTATCTTAAGAAATCACTTAAGAAAATGGTTACAAAATGTAGCAACAAGATTAATTATTGAAATGTTACATTTATAAGTGAAAAATAGAAATTACCAAATATGCAAAAATATAAATAATAGTTACATAAATTATGATAAATCTATAAAGTAGAATAACATTAAACCACTAAAAATGATATTGTGCATAACATTTGTGGATATAGAGTATGTTTAAGATACATTAAGTGATAAATACAAAGCTTGAAACAATATAACAGTTAAGATTTGTTTTTGTTTAAAATTATCTATTTAGTTACCTACCTACCTATCAACCTACCTTAAAAAGTCTATAAGACTATTTATCATGATGCATTAGTTAATAACCATCAAATGGTGTTTTTTCATTTTTATTATGGTTTATTATTATTATGCATAATATATTCTTATTCTAATATTATCTAATATTTTTCCAAGATAAACAATTATTTCTTTTACAAGATAAAAGCAAATATTATTTAAGGTAAAAATGTATATATTTTCTCTCTTCTGTACAGTATACCAAAAGGGTAATATGCTTTTTTACAAAAGTAGTTTTACATTTGAATTAGAAAATGAGTACAAAAAATGGGTTGTAGGTAATTACCAGAATAAACACTACAAATGACCTGGGAATAAGGAAACCCCACTAGTAATTTGAAAGCTAAAATTAAAATGAGATCCTCTTTATTTATGCCCAAATAGACAAAAGATTTGTAAAAAAGAGAGTATTAATTCTCTATGGCAGCCAATGTTTAGGGCTCTGAGCTCTCTTGTATAATTAGAGATGAAAACAATATTTCTAGAGAGCATAACAAGGCATAATGAAAGTATAATATAATGCACACTATGTGGCCTGGACATTTCCTTTCTCAGAATTTCTATAGAGATATAGTTACGGACATGCATAAATATGGATGAGCATTACAATATTTTTCATAATAGTGAAAATTGGAAAAATATTGTGTGTTCAAATATATTGATTAAATTATGGTCTAGCCTCAAAATGGACTAGTACTCAAAGATTAAATGGGATTTTTGAAATAAAATTTAATGTTATGGGACAGGTTCATAATACACTGGAAAGTGAAATGAAATTGTTCTTTTTCTGTTCCATTTTAATACTGGAGGATGTATTTTTGATGTCATGTACCAAATGATTTATACCCTTTTTTTTTAATTTATACTCTTGCCACATTTGATATTAGATCATTTGCGGAGGCGGGGGCGGTACTGAGGATTGAATTCAGAGGCACTCAACCACTAAGCCACATCCCCAGCCCTATTTTGTATTTTATTTAGAGTCAAGGTTCACTGAGTTGCTTAGCACACTTCACCTTTACTGAGGCTATCTTTGAAATCACAATCCTCCTGCCTCTTGGATTACCAGTGTGTGCCTCTGTGCCTGGCATGATACTAGACCATCTTAAAACACTTGTTGATGCCTTACTGATGTCTGTCCTGGCAGTTGATAACAGTAGCTCTGTGCCTTTCTCTCATCTCCCTTTTTTAATTTATATGATGATTCTACCATTGGAAAAATCTTTATTTAAAAAAGAAAGCAGCACTGGTAAGTAGTACTCCACATTCCTGCCATACAGAACATTAGTGTGAGCACTATGGACATAGAACAAGGATCTTAACTTGAAAATGCAATGAAAATTCAGAAAAAAAACATAACTATTTCATCTATTGGATGTCTTGATTAATTTAAATTTGCAATGCTGAAATACTTTTTGGGGAGCTGGTCATTAAAAAGACTTGGATAGGGAATGAATAATATGAAGGGTAGAACATGGATTTTGGAACCACCTGCAGATTACAAGTCACCCCTAGAGTCACCTAGGTTCAGCTGTTTCCTCTCAAACATACGGAAGCATAGCCACGTGGTGGGTGAGCACTTGTCCTTTTTGGATGGTACGCTGGGCTCTATTGCTCTGATCCAGTTACAAACTGTCTCTGTGCCCCTTTCTTCATCTAAAAAAAATGGGTCTAAAGATACTGCCTACATCACAGGGATGTTATGAGGTTTAAATTAGTGTATTTGAAGGCCTTAGAGTATACATGGTAAGCTTTCAATATACACTAGCTGATATGATAATTTTTATTAGTACTATTGCTATATTGGGGTAAATGGGAGACCTAACTATTAGTTTTCAGTTGCTTTAAATATTTAATAAAATTGAGTGACTTTTATAATATTTGCTTGCTTGCTCACCTACTGTACTTACCTATATTTCTATGATTCTTTTGCCTTGGAATCTTGAAAACCCCAAAGATAGAGAATCCATGAGGCTGTAGAAGCCAAGAGGAAGAGACAGGCAAGAAAGAGCAGGGAGTCAGGAAGGGAGGAGGGAGCAGAGAACAGCTCACAGTGGCTGAAGACAGGCCTGGGGCTGTGGAAACCTGGTTCTGAAAGACAGTGGGATACCTGGAGCCAAGCTCTGTGGTAGCTGCTCTGAATGACTGCCTTGCCCTGCTTTTCTGGAATTTAGCTTTTTCTAGTGGCCTGACTTCCCTGACACTACAATAAACCTTTATCATCCGAGCAAACACAAAGACAGCTTTGAAATTTGCCAAGTATACATGACCCATATGTGAACAATTTAAAACACACCATGGATATCTCCACTGAATTTCCAGATGTGCTTGGTGGCCCTCTCAACGTTTCTATGTGGTGGCTTCTTGCTCTTGTTTGGACTCAAACTGTAACTTGAGTCTTTATCCAGCCCTTTGGATGACAGTATAAATTTTAGATTTTCAATTGTGACTTTAAAGATTTGGTCTAAAGACTTGGTCTCAATACTAAATCTGAACTCCCCTGTTGATGAATCAGAATTGTCAATAAGTTCCTCTCTGCCATCATCATAGTCCAGGGAATTAGCTCAAATGACAGGGAGATCAGATCCTTGACAGCTGGGCAGTGATACAGCTTGAGTAGTGGGCTGTTGAATTGATAGCAAGAGGGTGTATGCAGGAGGAATTTAGGAAGTAAAACCAATAGGATACCAGGATTAAAAGAGAGGGCAAAGTCTAGGGTAATTTCCACCTTTTTTGTCTTGGCTGTCTGGAGAGACTATGAATAAGGAGGTTTTTCCACCAAGAGTCGAATTGATGCATTTGGCAGATATGGGGGACATTCAGGTAAAGTTTTCCAGTAGTCACTTGGAAAATTCGATTTCAGGAATTCATATCAGGGCTGGAGTTGTGGCTCAGTGGTAGAGTGATTGCCTAGCATGCTTGAGGCCCTGGGTTCAATCCCCAGCACCACATAAAAATAAATAAAATAAAGGCATTGTGTCCAACTACAACTAAAAAATAAATATATATATAAAAAAAGAATTCAGATCATTTCTTCCTTTCCCAAACTACCAATTAGATTGAAATAAAACAAGCAGGTATGGAGCAGACTGCTCTTTTCTGTTCCCTATTTGCTTATTTTAGGAGAACTGGTGTTCATGCTGTCTCAGAAATAAACTCTTACATTTTGTGTTGGACTTAGATAAATACATATTATGTGGGGCTCCACTGAGAAGCATCAGAAATCTAAGTTCCAGAAGGTTTTTTTTAAAAAAACAAAATAACATACAGCAAGATAGGTGAATACTCTGTGCATAAACATAGGAAGTAACACTATGTTTATGCTATGAACAGTTGAATTGGTTTCTACAAGAAGAATGCACAAAAACATCAGTTTTGAAATAACTTGGAGCCACAAGAACATATTGTAACACCCCATATCATACATCATGGTTTGAGAGATTTAATAGACAGTGGAAACAAAATTTGAAATGTGTGACTTCAAAGGCACAAATAGAAGAAAGAGATAATAATTTTTAAAAGATGTGTATGTACCAGTATATATAAAATATGTGTTTTTAATATTATTATTTCTTCTAGGTGTTTATTGTATGTATGAAATAAAGGGGAAAAAAAGCAGATAAATAACCAAAAAAGTACAGAGAGGCCTAGAAAGAGGAAGAAGATAAAGGTTAAAGCAAAGTAATTAAGTTTTCAAAGAAAAAAGAAGAGTGATAAATTGCCATTTTTTTTCAGAAAAAAATATGTAGAAATAAAATAAGCAGATTATATTCATGACAAATGCACATTAAGGAAAGTCTTAGCACTAGAGGAGCCAAGATAGAAAAAGGAACTAAGAATAATAGTAAGAATAGAGCCTTGCTGGTTTGTCATTTTATTCCTTAGAAACTCTCTGACAATAAAGTAGAAGCACAACTCTAGAATACAGACAAATATAAAACTATGCATTAAGTGCAAAAAAAGAAATTCAACCAAAACCTAGAGCCTGTCTTTTGGTGGTTAAAAAAAAAAAAAAAAAAAAAAAAAAAGGTTTCTCCTGCTTTATCAGTTTCTGAACTTGACCTGATGTATCACGTGATACACTACTATTACAATGGACAGGAATCAACTCTATCAAAAATGAAGCTGTGAATCCCACTTCCTATAAAATTTAATACAATAGAGTCTTCCTCTGCTGCCAGCTAATTCAGGAACTGAATACGATGATACTCTTTCCTGTACAATGTGTGATACAAACTTTTTCCATGAAGAAGAGGAGTTCTCCCGTTATCTGACACATTTCCTAGCCTATGTTTCCAATCATCAATTCCAATGGTTCTGTCCACCTAGGGGTTCTGTGCTGTCATTTCCCACCCCCTCTGGGAAACAAGAGGCAAGGGATGTCTACTGTTACTCTTTCCCATCTGGGCCTGGTGGGCCTCTGCTGTAGCATTCCTCTGGCTCACTGAGTCTGACAGAGACTGCAGCATTTCATCTGAGAACCTTCAACCTTACACTCCCACTGTTCCCTCTGCCCTCTCACACATGCGTTCCAGAATTCGGTGGATGCTGGGGAAACTGGGCCTGTCTGCAGGCAGCTTGCTCCAACACAGACGCATGAGATTGTACAGCTCCAGGGGGCAGTTCTCAGGGCAGGAGAGGATGTGGCCATCCCGCACGTAGTAAATGACCTCCTCGTGGGCCATCCCATAGTAGGGCTGCAGGCCATAGGAGAAGATCTCCCAGAGGACCACACCGTAGGCCCACACATCTGACTCTGTGGTGTAGCGGTTGTAGAAAATGGACTCTGGTGGCATCCAACGGATAGGGATAGCGTCGTTCTCATTAGCTTTGTAGTAGTCTGCTGAGTAGATGTTCCTGGAGAGGCCAAAATCTGCGATTTTCACCACCATGTTCTCACCTACCAGGCAGTTCCTGGTGGCTAAATCCCGGTGGACAAACTTGCGCTCGGAGAGGTAAGCCATGCCGGCTGCTACCTGCCGGGCAATGCAAAGCTGCTCAGCGCAGGAGAGGGGTAGGGGTCCTGGACTGGAGACCTGAGCCCTCGTGGACAGGTCACTGTGACTGAGGCTGCAGACAGTGTGAGGGGACATGCTGCGGAGGAACTCGTTGAGGTCACCGTAGGCCATGTATTCAAAGAGCAGGCACATAGGCTTCCCAATAGCACACACACCTGCAACCAAGTAGCACACTCAGTTAGCTGGTTTCCAGAATCACACAATGGAAAAAGCACTCCAAAAGCAAATGACCAGATCGGAAAATATGGGGCCCTATTTTTTTTTCTTTGTTGACAGCATTATGGCCAAACCTTGACCCTCCTCCTTTGTTTAAACATCTCCTATTTACCTTTGAAGATTCAACTTCTTTGTTATCCTTCTTCGGGGGGCCTCAGCTCCTGACCTCTAGTCTCAGATTTTGCTTCTAATATCTTTCAACATAGTATCTACCTTCCCATTTTTTCAAGATTTGTTCATTTGAGATTTTTCCCCAATATTTTAGCACTTGGCAAGGAGAGACTATGTCTTATTCCTCTTTAGATTCCCCACGTGTCCCCAACGTGTCTGGCTAACCAGGTGCTCCATGTTTGGCGAGTGAGTTCATGAATGGATGTTTGCTCTCAGTATGTGACGTAATTGCTCGGTCTCTGTTTACTTCTCTGAAGAATTATAATGAGGAAGATGAAGTTTGGAAAAAATAACAAAACGATCCAAGATATCCTCTACTAAGTATTTAGAAAGCTATAGTAAAATATTTTGAGATTTAGGCATAAATAGAGTTTTAGAGTTAATACCAGGAGGACATTTGCAGATCTTAGGACTGCTATATTTGAGAAGGAAGCCGGAGAACTTGGAATATTAGATCAGATGGGCATAATTTCACATCACCATAAAAATAGATTGTTAGATTTATTATTTTTTTTCAGGCCATAATTAGAAGCTTATTTTTTAAAAAAGAGACATAAGAAATAATGTTATCTTTATTTATTTATTTTGGAGTTATTTTTTAATTCCAGGGGCTATAGCAATCAGCATATTTGAGGAAATTAAAGCAATGTCAACTGGATCTAATTGAAGATTTCTTCTATAAGGTCATCTTTAGTCAATAGGAATTTACCTACCTCATCAACTGGTGTTACCACTGTTAACACCAGTTGAATTGATTTTAAAAGAATTCTTATTTGGGGAAAAAATAATGACAGCATAATTTTCTGAGAAAAAGAAATCTTCTGGAACTGAGGTTATTTAATGAAATGTTTTACTTCTTCATGCAGAAAATATTATATAGAAAACTTCTACTTTATGATGGTTATAAACAATTATATATTCATGTATATTATATGTAATTTATAATTATGCATGTGAAAAAAATGTATATATTTAAGAGTTCAAAATGTTTTATATATTGTGATAACTCCAATCCCATTCTTAGTTGGGACTTCAAAGTAGAATCAAACTCTTAAGAGAAGGATTGTTTTCACTCTTGTAACTTCAGGCCTGGCTCCCTGTGGCCTTTCAATATAAGCTGCTGGGTGAATGGATTTAAAGATGGAGAGGTGAATGGGTGTAAGAAAACATCATGCCTATTCCAACCCATGTCTTTCAATACTAATGTGACATCTTCAACAAATCAAATCATCTTGTGTCATCGTGCTATTTCCTCAACTAGAATATTGGGTAAGAGTCTATAATTTCTAATGCCTCTTACTTTTGAAAAATTCAGCATAGCCTTGCATTTATACCCATCTCCAATTTATGACTACAAAACCATTATTTACTAGGATTTCAATAAAACCGAATCAATTTTTTTAAAAAAACATGTTCAATGAGTGCCTGATAATCTACATGTGTGAAACAAAGCAACTTTCTTTCATTGAAGGTAAATGTTATAGATTTTTCCAATTCTCCTTTTACCATTGTTATCTCATTTAGGTGGTATTAACTTCCAAGAAACTGTGAGGCTGGTGGAACCACATGCATGAATGATTACTGCTTATGTACACTTAAGTAAAAGCAGACCCTGTGTTTATAGGCTGTTGATGTGGAATTTGAATATGGCATTTAGCAAATGGTAATATAAGTCTGAGTTCTTGTTGGGCAATAAAAATGAGGGAAAACTCTTAGTAGTGATGTTTAAACATGCCACCACAGTAATCACAAATTTGCAAATTGCACATAGTTTGTCTTTGAATCAATCCCAGGAATTCTAGATGTTGTAAAATTGTAACTACTTATATATAAATGCAGAGTCAACATTTTTAAGGAACAGTAAAACACTATTCTGCAACAAGAAAATATCTTGCTTTGGTGCTCATTGCATATTATTTCCAAAGGCTATTCAGTTACACAAAATTCAAGGAGCAAACTGTATTTATCTTTTGTCAGTACCTCTTTCAAAATCTAGTGCCCTGTTTTCTATGCCTGATAGATGTTGGTTCTCTCGGGATCATGTGGTAAGAGGAACTCAGCTCTCCTCACTGATCATCAGCAATTCCTGATTGTTCAAGGTCACCATGTTTGACTGAGACTCAGAGATAAACTATCTAATTTAAAATGCACTCTTAGGCATGGTTTTGTAAAAGCTGGATTTGAAGTGGTCATAAACATGGAGCAAAAAATAGACAATTGATACCTGAAGTTATCTGTCCATGAAGAGTGGTTTGGAGGAATTGTGTAGAGTGAGATGGGCAAGGACAGAATCTTTGGGCATAGTGAATCTTGGAGTTGCAGGTGGCAGTAGGTCCGGGAAAGAAGAGCCCTTGAACAGGACGAAGGGGGAGGAAACTCTATGTTGCCCCCAGCGTCATTTTACAATCCTTATCTCACTGCATGCAACCTGCTCACTTTCAACTTTTTGAAATCCTTCCTATGGAGCCTAGAACACACCTCCCCCCACCTCCACATTTTTATTGGTAGGTAATAGTTGCACATAATGGTGGAGTTTGTTGTTACATATTTTGTACATGCACACAATATAACAATATAATTTGGCCACTGTCACTCCCCAGTATTTCCCCTTTCCTTCTCCTCCTCCCTCCCCCTGGTCCCTTTTCAATTGGTTTCTCCTTTTCAGTCTATTTTACTGTTCCTATCATTTTCCCCACTCTAAATGTTGCAGTGCTACAGGGCTGAGTCCTTGGACCTCTTTTCTTTTGCTGACTTCTTTTTCCACTCCTTAGGTGTATTGGTCTCATGACTTTAAATACTTATATGCCCTCATGATTTCTGATTTATACCTGCAACCAGGACATCTTTTCTGAACTTGAGACCTCCACATCTACCTGCCTGCTTAGTTTTATCTGGATGTTGCATGAGCACCTCAAAAAAAAAAAAAAGTTTTAAAAAGAACTCCCGCTTTCTACTAAGGAAACCTGCAAAAAGTGGGAAGCATCTCTTAAAATGAATTCTCCCTCTCTTTCCAGTGGAGACACCCGCTCCTCCTGCGTCTTACCCAGCTCAGTCAGTGGCCCCGTGATTCTCTCAGCTGCGAAGCTGACACCCACTCTCCTTGAGCCTTTCCTTTGTTGCACAGCTCCCATTTGGTCTGTCAGAATGTTATTTGGTGCCCCCTGAATTACACTAAGAGCCCCATCACTTCCCAGGCTCCTCTCTACCACTCCCTGGGGGCACACCACCCAGCTTTTCTTTCTGTTATTGAAATACCTGTTTACTGTCTCCTTGCTTTTATTACCTCCTTTCAGACTATGTTCAATAAAGCAGCCAGAGAAGTTCTGGACAAATGCCAGTCATGTCACATCTTGTCACTTCTTGGCTCAAACTCTTCATTTACTTCCCATTTTATTTAGAGTAAAAGGCAGTTTTTAATAAGGTCTAACAGAATCTTCTGACTTTTCCCATGACTTTACCTCTTGGGTCTTGTCCTTGATAACTCTCTCTAGCTCATTCTGCTTCAAGCCTCTCCTTGCTATTCTCTAAGCACACAAGACACACTCTTGTCATGGGGAATTTTGCAAATCTTATCATTCTTCTGGGGACGCTCTTTCCCATTCTATCCACATTGTTACTCCCTTACCTCCACTAGGTCTTTATATAAATGGCACATTTTTACCGAAGTATTCAAATAGTTTACCTTACAGTCCAAAGAGTTCTCCTCTACCTTGATTTATAAAAAGTCTTTGGCTATAATATTTCACCATACCACATTTTTATGTGTTTATTTTTAATATCTGTCTTTCTCAAATGAATGTAAGCTCTGTGAGAGCAGGAATATTTGCAAGTCTTGTTCACTGCTCTGTGATTATACAAACCAAATATTTGTTAAGGGTTTGTTACATTTATGAATCCAAAAATAAATAAGAACACTACAATGAGTAAAAAGAATTTAAATTACTATTCTTGTGGCATTCTAGTTAGAGAAGAAAAAGAAGAAACAAAACAAAACATAAAATATAGAGACTATTTTGATATCAATAAATTCTGTGGTGGAGAAGCACTGTCAATGAAAGATTATGTAGGGACATTTAAAACATTTTTTATAAATAGGAAGATGGCAGCAAAGATGGAGAAAATTTGATTTGATGAAATTAAACATAATGAATTCAGAAAGCATGGAACATCCCCCAGGGTTAAAACAGAATAAATGCTGGGACCTAGGTGAAGAGGCTGACCTTGGGAAGGAACACAGATATCAGGAAGTAAAGGGAAAAGCATAAATAAGTGAAATGTAAAAGAAGAAAAACTTAGAAATCCTGTTTTCTGATGAAATAAATTTCTTCATATATTTTCATACCTAAGAGTTTCACAATGTTGGGGTTGTCGAATTCTGCCATGAGAGCGGCCTCCCTCTGAAAGTCCGCCTGCATATCCGCTGAGGCTTCTTCTTTGAGCATCTTTACTGCCACCATAGTGAAAGGTTCGTAGGGAAGTAAGCCAGGAGCCCTGAGAGGTAAATTTATTGATAAAGAAACCAAGGATCAGGAAGATTTTGTGTACCCACCTTATGGCCCTAGACATCCCCACATTACCTCCTCTTTCCCAGAGCCACAGAATCAGTTGTACTTCAAACTCCTTGCCTCTAATTAATAAAACTCACTGAGGCTGTTTTCCGCATAGATTAAGATTGAGAAATGCATTATTTATCTATTATAGGAATTCTAAAGTGCAAAGACCTAATGAACTTCATTGTGCTCTATGCCTTAATCTCTGGCCAGAATCTAAATTCCTTGAAGGTAGGGATCGTGACTTATTTATCTTTTTATCCCTCATATAATGTGTGGCCTGCTTATTTTTGGTTCCCAACAAGTATTTGTGTGAGATTTTCACTACTCATATAATCTTGACACCACGGCTGCTACGAATATAGGTCAAAATGTATCTTTATGTAAAAAAGTTGTTTTGTTTTGTTTTTTTTTTTGGCAGGGGTACCAGGATTAAACCCAGGGGTGCTTAACCATGAGCCATATCCCCAGCCCTTTTTTTAAAAAAATATTTTATTAGTTGTTGATGGACCTTTATTTATTTATATGTGGTGCTGAGAATCAAACCCAGTGCCTCACACATGATAGGCAAGCACCCTACCACTGAGCCACCACCCCAGCCACACCCCAGTCCTTTTTACTTATTTATTTTTTAAATTTTGAGACAGGATTTTGCTAAGTTGCTTTGGGCTTTGCTAAGTTGCTGAGGCTGGTCTTTCTGTGCAGAGACAGTGTTTTATTCCATTTCACACAAAAGCAATAAATGGGCTAATGCTGACCCTAATAATACTCCTTTATAAGCTCATTTTTGGGATTTTTTTCCCTTTTCTGTTTTGTGACTCCATTGACATCTATGTGTGTTAAACTCTGAATTCTTAAATTGAAATGCCAATTCAAAGTAAACATCAAATGGAGAAAATAACAATAGGAAATTGAAGAGAATTAAATTTGAGAATTCTTTCCTAAAAGCAATGGAAGAAATTTTGGTTCAAAATGTGAGACAATTTTTTTTTTCTAGAAAGAAAATGAGATTGAACTATTAGTAATTTCTTGGGATTTGAACAAGAGACTTTTATATTTCCTATAAGTTACTTCTTTGAAATGCAATGAAATATTTTCTTTTCATGTTCATGCCTATTTTCAAGACAAAAAGGGGAAACTATCAAGATTTAAAGTATAGCATGTAATATGAATAAAGTTAATGCTGTAAATAATTAACAACTATTTTAAAAAATATATGTACACACACACACACACACACACACACACACACCTCAGATAATGGTTAGGTAACTTTCAGACATGACATATTTCAGTGGAGAATTTTTTCCATGGGTAACTTTACCTTGCTTGAAAGACCCTTCCAAATGCTCCCTCTCCAATATCTCTCACATATTCAATGTTATTCCTCGGATACTCCAGGCTGAGCAATTTGGGATTCAGAAGGAGTGGCATCCTCTGGTACATGGGGTTAGGATGCAGCCTGTCTAGGAGGAGCTCAGAAGGCAGTGTGGTGAGGGTCACTGCTGCTGCTTCTCTGTCGGTAAGACAGGCAAGACAAATACTGAGTTCAAGGGCAGGTAAAACCTTTGCACTCAAACCTAGATCATCCTGAAAGTTGTGGCATTTGGAAAAAAAATAAAACCAATTGTACTAAGGCAGCCCCAGGATCTTCAGTTTGAAAGCAATAAAATATTTTGTTTTGTCTAGAGTCAAAAGGCACATTTTTCTCAAGAATTTTGTCACTATCCAAAGGGGCAATGGGATGGGGAGAGGATATGGGGAGCAGAAATATCCATTTTCTTCCAGAGTATTAAGTTCTATCTGATGTGAAGTAACTTTATGACATGTGATTGTAGGCAAAAAAAAAGTCACTGACATTTGTTTGTTTATTTTGGTACCAGGGATTGAACCCAAAGATGCTTAACCACTGAGCCACATCCCTAGCCCTTTTTATTTATATATTTTAAAAATTTTGAGATGGGGTCTCGCTAAGTTGCTTAGGGCCTTGCTAATTGCTGAGGCTGACCTCAAACTTGCTATCCTCCTGCCCCAGCCTCCCAAGTTGTTAGGATTATAGGTTTGTGCCACTGCACCTAGAAATTATCAACATTTTCAAAAATCATGATAAGACAGGCTTAATTTCAAAGCCGGGCTATGGGTTCTCTTAGAGGCTGGAGGTATTGTATATATTCTTCTTTCTATCCCCAATTCCAATATTAAATATGTAGGGTTTAAAATATTATTCTGTGTGATTAGCTTCAACTAGGATCTCACCTTTTCTTATTTTTCCATTCTTTTCTTCTTCGGCAGCAATAAAGAGTAGTTATTGTAAGAAGCACAAATACTGCAAAACTGGACATGATGGAGATTATTACAGTCATGGAGTACGTAGGTGAGACAGAGAAGGAAGAAGATGAGGAAGAAGGCAAATTGGGAATGTCCACACTCGGCTTTGAGGACGTCATTGGTGGGAATGCTGGAAGTAAATGGTAATTCTTTTCATTCATTCTCAAACCTTTAAGAAGCAGTTTTTATATCAAAAAAAAACAGTAAATTAAATTTAATGTTCAGAATGTGCTTATGTATTGGATTCTCCCTGGTTACATATTTATAAAATCCAATTGTGCACATAGAATCATATGACTTTAAAGATGAAACTCAAAAGGGAAATTTTTTTTTTTCTCCCAAGAGAAATGTGGATTCCGGGGTAGTGCTCTTTGTACTGTGTTGTATTGTCTATGATTGACAATAGTTGTGAAAATGGTTAAATACAATATTTTCTTATAATTATACTGTAGTCAATTGTCTAGAGTGAGCTTTTATACAAATGTACTATCAGTTTACAGACAATAGAAATAATGAAAGGAGACTAAAAAATGAAAACATTAATATACAAATGAGCAGAAGTTAGTTCTTCTAAAACTTGAATTCCTGCCAAACTCCAATGTTAAAGGCCATTGCAATTTAACAACAATTAATATACCCATTACTGCTGAAGACCAAAAGATGCCATACTTGTGCCATTCTGTAGTGTGCAAAGGCTGTTGCATATGTACTAAAACAACTTGGTTAATTATATTCTGACTCCTCTTTATAGATTAAGACAAGAACACAGACACAGAATTCTTTAACAACATAACTAACAAGAATGTTTTAATAGCTAGGAATGAACTTTGTACCCTAAAAGAGAGAATAAACCTTTCAGTGTTTATGGAATACTGAGACACATAATCTTAAGCAAGGCTATAAAGGCGTTTCAAATTTCAAAAGCCAAAATTATGCAGATATACTCCTGACCAAATGCAGTTAATATAGATTAAGTAAAATCTAATAGGATTTTAAATCCTATAACTTTTTAGATTAAAGAAGGTAAGAGTAGCCAGAGTTATAGGTTAGATTTTTTTTTTTTTTCTGAGCTGGAGATTCAGCTCAGGGCCTCACACATGCTAGGCAAATGCTCTACCACTGAGTCACACCCCAGCTTCAGAAAAAAACTTTGAGGGTATGAGACTTGACCAAAGCTATGCTTACTGATAAACTCATAGTGTTATCTTCTTACATTAGATATAAAGGAAGAAAGAGAATAAATGCTACATTTAGTTCAAGACTGGGGACAAGAAACAATAACTACAGAAAACAAAGAAAATAAGAGATAAAATAATAGCCATATGCAAGCAGAAATTAATAAGTTAGAAGGAAACAAAAATGATAGAGTTGAAAATAGAGTAATAGTTTAATAAAAAACTAATCCCAGGAATTTTAATTTTAAAAAAAGAATAAGGCACAAACAAAATTAGGAAAGATAGAGGAGTTATGACAACAGATCCAAAGATCAATAAAAATGCAATAATACATAATTGTGTAATTACTTTTTTTAAAATCTTAAGGAAAATGTTAGGTATATGTTAGTTACCAAATTTGAAGAATAAGCAAAGGTGAATATAACTATAATCCAGAAATTAGTTTTAAAAGTCACTGTAGAATTATGAATATAATTTAGTCTTGAAACAGAGAAAACTTCCATATTTTATGATATGTTCCAGTAAGAGAAAAATATTTTGGATTCTTCCAGGAAGTTGCGATACTAATATCTCAACCTGGCAATGTTAACACAAGGAAAAATGCATATGTAGATCATACAACAGACTTAGAGGATCCTAAATGAAATATTAGCAATTGACTGCAATATTGTTAAAGAACAATGAAATGATATAAGGGAACATAGTAATATCACATTACAAAGTCAAAAGAAAAATTTATCCCAGCAGAGGCCTAAAGCCATTCGATAAAGGACATTTGTGGAAGTGGCGGTTACCAGTCGCTCCTGTATCTGACTTCTTAGTCTGGAATGGACACGATGGTTACGCCCTGCACACTGCTAGCTAAGCAAAGGGAAGCCTTCAGGCCATTTGAAATAGGACACTTGTAACAGCAGAGGTTACAAGGGGTGCTTAGTTTCAGGAGTGGACACAGGGATTGTGCCCTGACCACCAATAGCTAAGCAAGTGGCTTTGAAGCCCATGGAGGTCCAACTTGGTCCCTGCTGTGACTCAAGCGGGCACCTGGGGCTAGAGAAATATCAGCAGAGCACTAAAACATCTGTATGGGAGGGATGACAGCATTCCTCTTCAACACCACAGCAGGGGTGGACCCAGACATCCTGGGTCCACTGGGACTGGCTTGAAAGCTGGGCCAGTGCTCTTCAGACTAAAGCCTCCCTAGGCTTCTTCATCCAAGTAGGGAAGTTCCTCAAGTGAGTGAGCTCTGCTTCATGCCAACAGTAAAGTAGAAGCAGTTATTAAAAGACAGGGAGAAATGGCTATTTTTGTACCTGGATTTTACAGTTTGTATCATATCAAACACGTGAGGCAGCATAATGAAATCTGTAAAATCAATAAAGTCACTAGTTAAGTATAAGGACATTTTTTTTTCTAAAAAATTTCAGAAAATAGAATTTAATGGCATGTTTAAAGAAAAATCCATGAAGACTCATTAAGATTTAATTTTAAATGCAAGAAGTTAAATAGTTTGAACAATAATCTTACTGTAAGGATTTAAATGTATCTTCTTTTCAGAATAGTTCTATTTGTTTATTCCTTGATTATTGCTTCTGATCTATTTGCTCTGATCTTCCCTAGAGCTACATCAATTATCTCTTTGGATCTAAATTATTGCTTTATATTTCCATTCTGTCTCCATTTTACCTTTCTTTTTTTCTGATCAATTTTATCTCTTTATCCTTTTCCTGTGAACATGAGGGGGAGTTTATTCAGTCATCCATCCATACATAAATACATTCATTAAATCAATATTGATTGTTAGGCATCAAGAATGCTGTGGTGATCATGACAAGCCTTGTCATGGGAAAGAAACTAGTAAACAGATAGTTACAATAAAATGTAAGAGTTGTTACAAGAGTATTAAGGGCAGGAAGCTTGTAAGCATATAGAGACAGTACCAATTCAGGTTTAGGCATACCGGATAGGTTTTATAAAGTCATGTCAGTTAACTATGAAGCAAGTTGAAAAAGTTGCTATTGTGTGAGTGTTTGTGACTCCCACATGAGCTTTAAGTTGCAAGAAATGAGAAACCTTGTGAAAGGGATTAATGCCTTTATGAAAGAGGGGGTTGAGAGACCTCCCTTGCCCCTTCTGCTAGGTGAGGTTGCAATGAGAAGGCAGCTCTGTCCATGAGGAGGGCTGTGTCTACAGCCATGTCTGTGACAGCTCCTTCCATGGCTTTCATCTGACACCAAATCTGCTGGTGCCTTGATTTTGGATCTCCAGTGAGAAATAAATTTGTTGTTTATAAGCCACCCACTATAAGGTGTGTTTTATAGCATCCTGAACAAACTAAAACAAATTTATACATGGGGGTGAGGTGGGTGAGGAGAGTGGAGTGGAGTCAGGGTTGGAGAATGGTATTCTAAAGAGAAAAGAAAAAAAAAACAAAACGCATGTATCAGTATTTGAACAAAGCTGTTGCAAAGCTTTCCTAAAAGTGCAAATACAGTTTCATTATTGAAGCTGGGGAATATCTAGTATCTACAGGTAAGGCTGCAGACATCAGGTTTAGATCATAAAAAGTCTTGCATGCCAATCCAAGTCATTTGGAGTGTGCCCTGAAGCAAATGGAAAAACTCATTGGAGTGTTTCAAGCATGGGAGTAGCATGCTCATCTTTTTGCACTATAAAGACCCTTCAGCTGCTACTGAGACTTCCATGATACAAATATTCCCATTAAGGCTGCTTTCAATCCACTAATGTGAAATGCTAAGTGTGAAATTGGAAAGAGCAGCACACCATCATGTAGGATGCAGATACCATGGTTAAAGAAAAAAATCTAAAAATTTTTATCTTAGGCAGTAAGAATACATAGGAAAAAATAACCAGACTCAATTGAACCAGAACTTAGTCACACTGAAAAAAAAAAAAAACAGATTCATTTCCAAAACCAGAAGCTTAAAAGAATGAAATCACATTTATATACTACTAAGAAAAAAAGACATAGCACTGAGGATTACCACATGCAGCTACTAACCTTGATTTCTCCAGGTAAAAGAAAACTATTGCATGATATACAAGGTCTCAGGCACTCACAGAAGATCTCTTCTGAGGAAATACTTGAGGGCACTCTTAACTAAATAATAATTGACTCAAAAATTGAGACTTTAAGATGAAGAATAAAGAGTGGTGATAAAACAATATATGTCAATCCAAATGGATCATGTTGAAGTAACTGGGAATTTTTTCTCATTGTCTAAACAAGAATCAACAGAGAGAGCTACTCTGCAAGATGAAACCTAATAGCACTGGAGGAAGGAAATAAAAACAGAAAAAATATTTTAAGTGTCTTATTGGAGATTCTAAAGTCCCATGGGGGAACAGAAATGAGAAATAAACAGAACATGGAAATGTATAGAAAGAGCTGAGGTCTGGCATTCACTGACCAGTGGGGGTGGTGGGAAATAACCAACAATAAATAAATAAGGAAAAGGAAGAAATGAGAAAAAGCAAAATTCACAGAAATGCTAAATACAGTAAGGATAAAATTAACTACATTAGTTGTTATACAGAATGCGAATGGGCTAAATTCTCCTATTAAAAGACAATGACTTCAGATATGAGTAAACCCAGGTATATGTTGTTTATAAGAAAAGAACATTAAGAGACACAGATTCTAGGTACATGTAAAAAGAGAAAGATTACCAACACAAATGCCAGATATTTAAAGTTAAAAGCACTCAAATAATACAAGAGTGACATTTTATATTGATAAAAGGCTTAATATGAGAGAAAGTCATGAATTGCTATGCATAAAACACAGTCATAAAACACAGCAGCCAAATCTTTAAAGCAAAATTCATTATAAATGCGAATTATCTGATGAAATGAATTATGCATTAGATTGGTGTAGTGGAAATTTTAAGTCAGAAATCAAGTCAACTAAACCAATAAACCCATGTGTGTATAGAGGGTCTATAAAGTTCATGCGATTATTCAACAGCCAACATTAGTGTATTCTGTACTAATGGAAAAGAGGGCCTTCATCATAGAAAATAACGGTTGTGTTGAAATTTTTATCAGATCATATTCTGTGTTTGCTATTCAATTCTAAACATCTCTCAATCTCTTGTTTAGCCAGCAAAGGGTAAACATGGAGGTGTGTGTTTTAGAAGTAGTCAGGTTGCAAAAGAAAAAGTTGAAAATTGAATGTATATAAAGTGAAGAGAGAACACTACAAGGAGATAGGATACCTATCCCCAAATAGTTATAATGGCTGTCCTATAGAAGATGGATCAAAGGAGAACAAAAGTAAGTTGTTGGAAGTTATAGGGGCCCAGAATTTAAATTAAATAACAATTAAAGTCACTTCTAACTCAAAGTTTCTGTGAACTTAATATCATGACAAAATTTATCCAATTAACATTTCAGATAACTAAGCAGCTCATGAATTACACACAACACACACACACACACACACACACACACACACATGTCCATGCACAAAGTTTACAGTTTCATTTGTGGACAATAGTAGCTGATCATTATGGAAAAATGAATTTTAAACATAATGCATATATCTATCTAAATGTTGGCAAAAAGTCAAATTGTTAAATTTTCTGGATGACTTACAATTGTGAACTACAGAATTTTTGTGTATTAGTATATATACAAGTATGAATCCTATAATCTGGTAAGTTTTATTATATATGAGGTCTTGGAAATAAAACACAGTGAGGACAGAGAAATATTAGGTTTAACGGTTAAAGAACTAGGTTCTGAATATAGAGCAAGAATCAGATCTGGGTTCTAATCCTGGCCCAACCACATACAAGGTTGGTCAACTCTGACAAGTTGTTTAATCTTGCTTTGTTAGATTGACTAGTATGTAAAATAGAGGGCATTCACAGGGCCTAACTTCATAGGGCTGTTGGGAGTAGTGTGAGAGAGAATATATATAATACACTAACCATTTTGCCAAATTTGGGCACCTATTTATTCATTCTCCATGTGTATGTATGGAGACAGTAAAGATGGGAAGAAAGAATTGAAAAGAAAATCTCATCATCATTACAGGAATTAGCCAGGTTACACTTTTTGTCCCACAGAAACATTGAAACAGGAGAAGACGGATACACTGCTGAATGTTCCTGTAGTAAAGTATGTGAAATTCCCCAGAAGAGAAGAATCGTGTGCTCAGCAGACAAAGAAATGTAAATAACACAAAAGCTTTACATACTCCTAAACATATTTCACATCAACAAAAGAAATGATAAAAAATAGAAACTACTGTAATTTCAGTTCCTGAGTTTAAGCAAGAAGAAATATTGCGAAGATTAACAAATGATTTTAAAAATTCTTCCATGAGGTGAACTGGTAAGAGCCTTTGGAGTTGGCTCAGAAATCAAGAAATTTCAAAAACTATTTGAGGGCTTTGCATTCTCCCTAGAATATGCATCACTGTTTCCTAATAAGAACATCTTCTCTGCATAGTAACCAACCTGCCAGAAGAGCTGAAGTCAATTTCTTTAGAATAATTTCATGTAACTCAGGTAGAACAGACTTTTCGTTCCACATGTTCTGATGAAATAATCAGTTTATGATATTTGAAGCTCATTTTCTTACATGTATCAAAGATTTTGTAAAACTGTGTTTTATAAAGACTAGGAAATTAGTCTTGTAGCTAGTTTGTGCTGCTCAAAATTTCTTCATAATCAGTATAAAAGGCAGAAACATAGATTTGTGTGTGTGTGTGTGTGTGTGTGTGTGTGAGATGTTACTAATTTAGGATTAAAGGTTAGCACCTTTCATACAGTAAACCCTAAATAAACATGTGAACAAATGAGCACATGAACAAACGAAGGATAACAAACAGCACAGTTATCAACAAAGGGTCCAATCAACGTGAGCTTGGGCTAGTTAATATGACAAATTATTGAAACGTTTAATTTTCCTTCCTCTGGTCCAGGAATAACAATTAGACTGGCTTCCAGAATCTTAGGTTTTCAAGCATTTTCCATAACTGCTCTTGTTTAATAACTTAGTGATTCATTTGGGAGCAGTAGTATTTTTTTATTTTACTACGTGAACACTTAGTAGAACATCAAGCCCTGGCACTCAGCCAAGAGCAGGAGGCATCAAATCTGAACTGTGCACCATGGAAGAGAGTGTAATCTCAGCTTTTGAGCAGTCCAACCAAGAAAGGTAATTAATGTGAAAACCTTCTAGTTTCATTCTGAGGATTTCTGCTTTTCGGTAGGTCAAAGCATCATTCAAAAGAAGTTAGTTTCAAGGGCACCCTTTCCCAATAGCCTTCCTGGGTCTTTTCCAAGGGATTTTGTGACAACCCTTTTAAGACCATTCAATTTACATTTATAAACATTATGAGGGCAATTAGCTATCTTCAAAAGCACTTATCTTTATTCTGTTGCATAGGAGGGTAACAGATAATGATGGTATATATGTAGTATACTATTATATTTTTCATAAAAACTCAGAAAAAGGATTTTGAATTTTTTTCACCACAAACAGATGACAAATGTTTAAGGAGACAGATATGCTTACTATGATTCAAACATCACATAATGTTTCCACATATTGAAACATCACACGGTGCCTCATAAATACCTATAATGTTATGTGTTAACTACAAAAAAAACACTTAAAAATTCTACAAATTGTATCTCAGATCAACTTCATCAAAATAAGTATGAGACCCAGGCAATAGCACTTTTTAAACCTCTCTGGGTGCTCAGTGTATACATGGGATGGAGGACCACACTGAGCATTCCTTACTAAGATCAGCAGAAACTCACCTGATTCTACAGGTAAAATGAGAAGAACATGAGATTCCAGTACATATTTGCGATAGTCTCCATCTGATTAGTATAACTAATTTTAGAATCAAGAAAAAAATTTGGGGAAAAGTGAATCCTAGATATTTTATTTTCTTTACAATTTTTTTTCTTGTGTCTATACAGAAATTTTTCTACAATGAACATAGAATTCTCACACAAATAATAAACTTTTGGGAAAAAAAAATACAAAATGCTTATCTGCCAAAAGAAGGACTTGTCAGTTACAAATCAGCTCAAAGAAATAGCTGTAGTCACACATAAATGATTAGATAAAAAATAATGAATGCAAAATCAGAAGATGACATTTTAAACTTGGCTTATCTTATAGATATATAAGGCATAAAACAAGCTAAAAACCTTGAAGGGGGAGATGTCTGTCATTTCTGTCCTTCACTAAATATGATGACTTCCATAGTCTAATTAGAAGCTATAAACTATGATCTTCTCATGTTGTATCCTTGGTTAATATGGTGCAAAGTCTTTGAGGGTGCTTTACATTCTGTTCTAAAAATCATGAAGAATGAGTGTAAATCCGCATGCATGAATCCAATTACATACAAATAAGGTTTCAAGGGCACAAATAAAATTACTTACTTGTTAGGTTTTCTTTTTTATTATCTGAAGGGAAAGGATAAAAATTTGTTTTAAGTGAGCATCCAGATATCTCATGTATTCTGTGAGAGAGTGCTAAGAAATGCAAGTTCACTTTCAGTTTTTTAATATATAACTGGAAAACATTATTTGCATTCAAATGTGAAAATTACATCTTTGAAAATTAAACCAGCTGTTAGGGATAACAACATAGTTCCTTACAAACGAAGTTCATTAAAGCAACATGCAGCAATTCAGTTTTGTTTCGTGAGATCAGCGTTTTCAAACATGTGGCTTATTTTTGCATGCCTAAAAATCTGCTTCATTGGCTAAGAAAGAGGACTTTATTCCTTTATTCCACTCTTTTGACAAAATATGTTTCTTAGCCATTTTTCTGCACATTCCAGAAAAACGTTACAAGTTCTCATAAGCTGCCCTATAAAATAAAGATCTCAAGCAGCAATGACCTTTAATTTGTTTTAGAACAAATGGAATGAAACTATGCTAACCTGTGCAATTAGAATAGCATTAGGATTCCACTTATTAGGTATGTAAGGAAGGCAAAACTCAAAAAAACAATTAGAAATGCCTAGAAAGCCTAGAAATATTAGGAGCTTTCAGTTCACACCTTAGTTTATTCAAAACAGTACATTTATTTTAACTTCCATCGTCTTGGGGTGGGGGAGACTCTGTTACCTAAATATGGCAGTCTGGTACAGGCCTTGGGATCCCAGTGCATGCTGGGAAGCTTGCTGCAGTCTGGCACCGAGAGCAGATGCATCCCGGATCTGTAGAGTCCTCTGTGGGTCTTTTCTTCCATCATCAGCCATTCTTTTGCACAGAAGAGCTCCTTTACTGCCAAGCAGTACTCTCTAAAATATTGTATGGAGAACAAAACTTGATGAATCATGGCATGTTAAAGCCAAATCTGTGGTGGAGCTTATTCTGTATTTTCAAAACATCATCATAATTCATCGCCTGTGCTTGCAAAAGCATTTTTGAAAGGACTCCTTTACTTTAAATAATGTGAGGACTTATGAGATATGGTATATTATGCTGTGAGATTAAATACTATCTTGTTTTGTTTTCTCAGGGTAATTAATGCTACTGGGGAAAGGAGCTGTTCAATTTAACAGGCATTGTGAGATTAGGAATCCCCAATATGTCTTCTCTCAACTTCATATTAAAATAACCGTAAAGGTACAAAAACAAGCTACACAGAATTTAAAACATCATGCATACTAAAAGCCATGGATCATTTTCACTGGGAAATTTTTCTATATTCTCAGTGTCACTGGGCAGGGTTTGAGGCACACCATCTGCACATCTGCATGTTTTGTTCTCTAAAACAGAGCTGCACCACCTCCATGGAGTTTATAGGAGGGAATGTGGTTCCTGACCCAGACCTCTTCCCGAGAAGCATTGTCCTGTCCCCTGGCTGCGTGTGCTTCCATCTGAGAAAGCCAGAGTAATGTCTATTTGAATATAAAGCTGTTATGTTCATCTATAATCCAGGAAATGAGTGAAAAAACTGAAGAGAGATTAGTTGGAATATTTGGATTTGGGGGATTAATATTAGCTTAAGGGTAATATGACAAAGCTACATAAGAGAAATTTTGTTAATGCCAAATTAAGATATTTGGGATTATTAAGAGGAAATGAAAGATAATTAAGGAGCATAGCAGGCGCCCTTCTTTCAATACCTGAGGGATTCAGAGAGGATGGAATTGTGTGTGTGTGTGTGTGTGTGTGTGTGTGTGTATACACATATATTCAGATGCCCAATAATGTCTTTTTAACACTCATGCCTATTCTCCTGCTTGCCCAACTTGCCAATATTGATGAATGAATTGTCTGTAGGATGAACAAGGGAGATCATGAGCATAAAAATGAGATTTAGAATTTGGGGTATGTTTGCAAGAGAAGGGAGAGTGAAGCAAAAAAAAAAAAAAAAAAAAAACAACAACAAAAAACAAACCCTGGAGAGTGCTGCTTAACTTGCTACCTTTTATGTCTGAATCTCGCTCCTGGCTTGCACAAGCACATCTTCTTGTATTTAGACAGATAGAGATCTTCCCCAAGGGTATTCTTATATATGATCATGAAATCAAATGTAAAAGCTAAAAATAATGTTCCCCAAATTGAGCATATGCCAATAAAATATAAGTAAACAGCATTAATTTGGCTTACAATTCCAGACAAAGTTGCAAACAACAAGCATGGAGGATTCAGTACAATTATTCTAGCTTAATTAGATGTACCCTGAATATCCTGTTTTTAAAATGGCAACTTTTCTGCATTATTTTCTGCACTCAGGATCTCCATCACCCAAGTCCTCATTATTTTTTCTAAGTTTGTGTACAAATTATTTATTATGTTTGTTAATATATCCCAAATGCCTAGACCAGCTTTTGGAGCCTAATAGGAGATCAAGAAATGTTTGTGAGTAGATGGAATTCCCTGTCATTCACGAGAAAAAGGACACATTATGAAATGACTGTTTTAAATTAGAAAATCATGAGCAATGGTAGGCTCCTAAAAATCTCACAAGAAATTAGAAGTATAATGCAAAAGGGCTGAAGACCTTTGAACCACTAAAGAATAAAAACAAATGGAACTTTTACAAAAGATCTAACAAGCAAGTAAGAAAGCATAAAATGAGAATATCTGAAAATCAGAATCTCAAGAAAACATCCTTAGGAAAATTATTAGTGTGTAAAATTTTTATGTATCATTAATGAACGAATGAATCAAACTGATAAAAATCAGAGTAGAAAGGACTGAATATTTTAATTATAGGTGATACTAATATTTTCATAATACATTTTAATTTTACCCTTAAAAATATAGTCTTTATAAAATGTAAAATTTTTATAACTATTGATTATATATTAGAGGAAAAAAATTCCATAAAGTAAAAAATGAGCCAGGTCTGGAGGCACACATGTGAAATCCCAGTGTCTTATTTAAGAGGCTGATGCAGGAGGATTGCAAGTTTGAGGTAAGCCTCAACAACTTAGCAAAACCCTATCTCAAAACAAAAAAATAAAATGGGCTGGGGAAAGCACCCCTGGGTTCAATCCCCAGTATCAATCAATCCAAAAATGTGAAACATTTTAGTTTGTATTTTCTCACTCTGGCGTGAATAAATGTTTTCACATGAGAATTTGAAAAAATAATTTTCCAATAAAAATACTTATCTAATAACAATTAGAATTAGGGGGACAATTATACACTCAATTGACTTACAGATTTAGGAGATATTTAACTCTGCTATGCTAGTAAAATTCAGATCCCAATGAAAGGAATTTTTTCCTTAAAAAAATCAATTACTTTAAATCTTAAAAAGAACATCTGTGGTCTCATACATATAAACCAATCTAGGATGTAAATGTTGATGTTTTCTCAATAAATATTTTTTGTGCTAACATATAAAGAGACAAAATTCAATTTTTTTAAAGAGAGAGAATTTTTTAATATTTATTTTTCAGTTTTCGGTGGACACAACATCTTTATTTTATTTTATGTGGTGCTGAGGATCGAACCCAGCACCCCGCGCATGCCAGGTGAGCGCACTACCGCTTGAGCCACATCCCCAGCCTTCAATTTTAATTCTGGTAAAATTTCCTAAATTTTAGTTAAGAAAGTAGATTCTAATTAAGAAAGAGTCTATCATTATCTATAGATCATATTATTTCTGGCAGAGAAACCACAAGACTATCAACCAAAAAATCTAATAGAATTCTGTAAAATGGTTGATATCATAAAATAAAAATAGTAGCTTTATTATACACTAACAAGAAGGTCTTAAATAAAGAGGAAAAAATACCCAGTGTGTGGATAAGGATTCATGATTTATAATTGACAAGACTTGATTACTCTCAATCATTAGAAGATATAATGCCAAAAAATTGGAACAAACTAAGAACTGCGTGAATATACTCTGAATATTTCCTTGTCCAAAAGCTGGCGTCTGGCTCGTATTAATGAGAGGGTAATCTTGAGTGGCCTGACATTTCTATCATAACTTTCCTTTTGATGCTGCAGTTGTTCACATTAATTGCTTTAAAGTTCTTAGGCAGTGCCAGGAAGAGCTTGCCCCTAGTTATTTGCTCACCTAACTGCTCCCACCTCCACCACCCCAATAAGTAAAATCAGCAATAAAAACAAACGACTACCACATGCAGCAACATGGATGAACATGACACTTTGCTGAACAGAAGAAGCCAGATACGAAATGGTACATGAGTGTAAAATTCAGGAACAAGCAAAACTAATCCATGGTCAGAAAAATCAGAACAGCAGGTGCCTTTGGGGATCATTGATTAGAATGAGCGTGTGTGCATTTTATGGGGGTAAAAACATTCTGTCTTTCCTGGACCAGTGGCTACATACTTGTGTACCTTTGTCAAGACTGAACTTGATGCTTAAATGAGGTTCAGTTTGCTGTATGTAAACTATACTTCTACCAGCCAAATATCTCAATAAAAGAATATGGCATTCAAAACATTTCATTGAAATCTTCCAGAAAATGACATAGCTCAACTCTAAAATTTCAAATTTCTAAGGAAATTAATAACATTTTTATCACAATAAGGAATGAGGGAGGTAACTGTATCACTGTTTTGTTGACATTCTAGTCCAGGGGCACAATTATACTGTAATTAGTACTCATGTTACAGTAACTGAAACCATAAACCACGCCTAACCATAAACTTAATAAGAAAAAGCAACGTGAAGGAAATCACCAAACTTTACTAACAGGCTAAGCACGATCTTATTAAAAGGAATGATGTAGCATGCTTCTGGGTGGGAATACTCAATAAACACTGCACTTCTCTCAAATTGAATTTTATAAACTTTTTGTTATTCTAATCGAATTTTAAATGAGATTTACCTGTTGACTCTGTCAACACCTTTCAAAATTTCCTACATAAAATAATTGCATAACAAGTAAACATTTTTTAAAAGATAAAAACCATTGCTAATGGTATCATACGAATAAAACATTCTACTTTCTGATGTTTGTCTGAATTTGTGTAATGTAAGCCAAACTGGAATTTTCATAAAATAAGGTTCATTTTTAGATGAGATTTTTATCTGATGCAATGGCAAAGCTTGGGAAAGCATGACTGTATCAAATGGATGCAAAGCATGAAACTCATTTTGAAAGAACTGCATGAAGGCTTCAGCCTAGAACAGTCCAGGATGCATGATATGGTAAAGAGGGCACTGAGGCATGGATTATTGGAATTATGATAAATACATTATTTTACATCGAAAGAGAAAGGGTGGAAAAACTGATAATGTGGCAGTGGACAACTGACTCACTCCATGGAGTAAGTTTAAGACTCTACTTTTCTCAAACTAAAATCATAAGAAAAACTTATAAAACAGGTATCTAATAAATTAGGGCACGTAAAAGGTTGACTGATTTCACTACCAAAAAAATGAATTAGCAAATTTTGCCTCAAGAAATGACCTACACAAAATAGTTGTTCCTCTAAGACACACACCAAAATGTTTATAGATGAAATTATAAAATATCTATGATATACTTCAAAATAAGTAATCTGGGATGGTGCTGCAGTGGGCTGGGTGAGTGGGAATGAACTGAGATTGAGTATGAGTTGATTTAAGCTGAGTTGACAGGTACATGGGCATTCTTGGGACAATGATCTCTACTTGTATACATATAAAAATGCCCATAATTTAAAAATTAAAAGAAAAAAACAACTAAATCAAAATCAGAGGCTCATTTTGCAATGAGAAAAATAATTTGCAAAACATAAATAAATAGTTAAATTATAATCTTACAATTTTATTAGATACAAGTGAGCAAACTAGTAGAAAAACTTTTTTAAAAAGACCTAAAAGTATCAAGCACACAGAAGATTTTAATTTTCTTCTTTGTGACTTTATATTCTGATCTTTATGCAATAGAATGATATGTTTTATAATCAGAAAACCACAATGACTATCACAAAAAAAAAGGAAACACACTTGTAATCAAATTATTGTTTCTCTTCAGCAACTGTCCATAGCATTGAGCTGATTCATCTGTGTCACTGCGTAAGTATGGTAACTATCCCAGTGACAGTGACAACCACAGATTACATAAGCAGTGCTACGGAAAAGGCTGATAGAATCTACTGTCGCATACTGTTGTTAGTTACACTTCTTATGTATTATATGTGTGCTACTTTCTAGTTAAAGGGCTTCATTATTGAGCAGAACTCCAACCATACAATTTTGAGAACTCTCTAAAGAAGCTTAAGAAACAAATGTAAATTTAAAAAGAGGCATTCAACAAACTCATTTGTTTTTGTGTTTTCTTTTTTCAAATAACTACAAGGGCATTTGAAAAATATTTCTTAATTTCCTGTAAGAACAATTTTTTGCTTCTTCTCACCACTCTTTCCCCCATTCTCTTTAGTTTTTATTTCCTTCTCTTTCCCTTTCTTATTCCCAGAAATTTTTCATGTCATGCCTGATCACAATACAATCTTCTTAGGTGAAGAAACAAATTATATTACTCTGACAGTGTCAACAAACACTGACTTTGCATTGTCAAGAACGACCGAGCCCTAAAATTATGTTAATTTAAATGGTTAAGTTTCCACCCCAAAATAGAAGCAGAAATGTGCAATGTTGGTAGTTTTCATGCTTTTTTTTTTTTTAAAGAAAGTCCAGGAAGAATAACACTCTATCTGGTTTCTAATACATATTATGGGTGCAATTCATCCTTTACTCCCCTCAACTCTATGGTACAGATGAGGAAACTGAAGTTTAGCCAAGATAATCTATATCTAAAAATGAGAACTAATCATAATTGAAATTTGTTCTATTTGATTCAAAAGCCAGCATCTTTTGATGAGTCTTACTATTGGAGCCCATGTGAGTTTAGGCTTTCTCTTTTTATTTTGCAGGAAGCAGGACTACTTATAAATAGGACAATAATGTGAACACTGCAAGAGTAATACAATATTATATCTTTTATGACATTTTTTCTCTAAGTTCGGTGTCTTTGTATTATAGATCATCATCAGTGATTCACTTGGTAGGAATTTTATCCCCTGAATCACCTCCTCTTTTAGTTGAAAGCCAGCTTTTGTCTTTTCTATGGCAAATGACAACTTCTTTTGAGAACTTCCTGTTTGCAGACACAACCATGGAAGTTTCTCATTTACATATTTGTGAAGTTTTACCTGCAAATGGGGGTGGGAGTAGGCATTCCCCCGGGGCTGCACTCTGGGAAAACATGGCTGCACAGCAGAGCCTCTGCAGCCTGCCGGCAGAGTGGGCTCATGGCTTTCAGTTCATTCCAGGCTGTGTGAACCAGTAGCTCCTGGGCCTCCTCCGGGTCTGCGTAGGAGGTGTTGAAAAACACAAGAGCATCTTTTGCCAGGACTCCATCGCACACCTCCCCTCTGTACTGGGCGCAGTAGCCTTTGTAATCTTTCTGTGGTTTACTGAAGGAAGAAATGAACAACATTCCCATCACATGCTATTTCTTGGCATTCATTCTATGTTGTTGTTGTTTTTTTTTTTTTTTCAATTTCACATCTGCATCACAGAAATAGGAGAGCAGTGCACTTGCAAACTGTTTGAAATGTTCCATGTGAATATTGTCTTCATTTCCAGCTGCAATTATATCATCTCTAGCCAATCTAGAGGGCTATTATGAAGGCCAAATGTGATCATGGGCATGGAAAGCTTTGGGAAGGTCAAGGACTGAATAGATTTGGGTATTTTTGTTATTTACTTTATAAATAGAATTCTACTGCTTTGGGTGAGGTCAGCTCACCCACTTCTTACAAAACAGCTAAATTAAAAAAAAATGCATTGGAAAAAACATTCATCATGATGGTTAACAAAAGATAGCATGGATAACAAAAAGGAGCATAATAATTGCTCTGATCCAAAAAGCTTGCAGCTTTAAGAACATTGTTTATTTATGTGTTAGGAGAGTTAAGTAGCCAATCTTTGTAGAACACTTGCATCTCTGACACACCTTGCATATTTACATTCTTTCACCCACACCAGAATTTCACTAAAGAAAAAGCCATGCATGGAGAAGAAACCATGGCATGTGGCTTTCTGAGGAGCTAAGTAGCTTCTTTAGCTTTGATAGTTTCTCATCCCATGTCTTGGGGAAAATTGCCCCAAATGCTCTGCTTCGTAAAATGAGACAAGTAATTATTCTGAGGTCAGATCATTATGTGTTAATTGGCAATATATGGAAAAAATCATAAATCCTATAGTGGTAGCACAAAAATAACACTAAAGACTTATTTTCTATAACAGCTGAAAAGGATAATTGGGAAATGGAAATTACTGCTGGTGCTATTACATATCCACCTGTCTACTTCATGCAATATGATAGTATCTGTAATAATTATAACAACTCACATTCATTTGACAGATATTTATTGAACACTTGCTATGTGTAAGCACTGTGATGGTCTCAATATATTCTTATGCTTTCCATTAGATCTCTTTTACTAACAATGACAGAAAACTCTTTCATTGTATTGTCATTCAGATTTGTACAACAGTTAGAATTTAGCATTTCATTACCTTTATATAAAAGATTTAAAGTGAGACAATTAAACACATTGAAATTTGTGAGAAACTTCAAAATTGTTAAGCTACCCTACTTGAATTTGAAAAATTGGTGCTTTACAAATCAGCATTGGCTAGTCTTCAAAAAAAAATCATTAGAATGAGACAGCACATTCAGATAAAACAACAAATGTCTAAGAAACACAGCTATCTATATACTTTAAAATGATATTTGGTAGCATAGCATCTTCCTTTAATTTGGACCAACCTTTCATTAATTAGTCAGGATTATTTTTTCCTTATCATTTCATTTGCTGGATATTTTTAAAATAAAGGCTTTGAACAAAATAAATAAATAAAACTCCCTTTCAAACCTGTGTGAATTTCTCTGGTCCAGAAATAATTCATGCCTTACCTGTGTAGGGCCCCCAATCCATAGTGACGCTAAGAAAGTTTCAGAGAAGCAAGCATGCTCTGCTTTAATAAACTTAATAATAGATAATAACGAGAAATAGCTAAAACTGGTTTATAAAATCGTCTCACCTATTCATATATCCTGGTATAAAGGGAGCATGAATAAACATTGGTGTAACCCTACTCACTTAATGGAAACGACCTCATCATATAAAAGTTGAATATTTCCCAAAGGGTCTGGGAACTCCTAATTAGCCATCCAGATTCTGATGGTGTCATGTGTTAACTACCCAGTGTTGTTACTTTTTATATTTCCATGAATATTTTTAAAAACAAATGACATTCTTGATTTTTCCCTCTAAGTACACAACAAAACATGTCTTTTGGGGGAAAAAAAATTGGAACAGAGAAAAATTATACTAAAGGAAAATACTAATGAAAATAGCCTCAGAGGTAAGGAGTATTAATAATCATCTTATAATCAATCCGTCTCTCTGGATTTCTGATGCTGGAAAACCACTTCAGTGTGTCTTAATAGAACTGAATGCTCACTTTTGGTGGGGCATTGGCTATGTAGTGCAAAAGAAAGAACCAAAATAGGAAAAGCCGAGTGTGGTGGCCCATGCCTGTAATCCCACTGACTGGGGAGGCTGAGATAGGAGAATTGCAAGTTCCAGGCCAGCCTGAGCAACTTAGTAAGACCCTGTCTCAAAATAAAAAATAAAAAGTGCTGGGGCTGTAGCCCAGTGGTAGAATACCTCTGGGTTCCATTGCCAGTACTACAAAACAAACAAGAAGGGGAAAAGAAATGGATTTTAAATAAAAACTAGATCTTGGTTTATATTTTGTTTTTTCTTCCTGAAGACTATTAGCTTGTGAAAACCTTTGTACATTGGGAAAACCTATATATATACAAAGTGTATAATTATTAGTAGTTTTCCACATAATGTATGATGTTCCTGTGATCATTAAGGACTTGGCTTTGGGTAGCATTGCTATGCTTGGATGAGCTCCTTAATTTAAGCATATGGATATATAGGACTCCCCCACCCCAACTATATATTATATATCTAAAAATATTTATCTATCTATATAGCTATGTAGTATTTATCTATTGAATGCTAGTCACACTTTCAGTGTTCTAGCTATTTCCTCTTTCTTTCTTTTTTCCCCCAATATTGCTCACTGAACTTAGGGTGCACACTGAACCTAGTGTGCGCTACCACTGAGCTATGTCCCAGTCTATATATCTATATCTATATCTATCTATCTAACTCTATATATAGTTAGATAGATAGATAGATAGATAGATAGATAGATAGATAGATAGATAGATAGATATAATTTTGAGGCAGGGTCTCACTACTTTGCTGAGTCTGGCTTTGAATTTGTGATTCTTCTGCCTCAGTCTCTTGAGTCACTGGAATTACAGGCGTGTAGCATCCCACCCAGCCATCTACTTTTTTGAAGAAACTTGTATACCTCAAATGTCACACTGTGATTAAATCTTAGACCTAAGACTTGGAGGTAAATTAGGCCATTTTGTCCCTCAATCTCCTAAACCTATTGTTTAGAAAACAATTTAGAAAGGAGCTCACAGCAACTGTTCCACTGTTCAAATGAGCAAGAGGACCAGTTGTTCCTAGGATTGGCTCATCAGCAGTCCCAAGAACCACAGGCAGAGAAACACAACTTTAGCTGGATGTGAAGGAATAACATCACATGCAAAAGATCACCAGTCAAAAATCTCTGTGGTCATGCTTTCACTATATATCCCTTCAGCAGATACTTGTCTTCACTGTGAAGTTCGTAAGAGTCAGTGCTGTCTCTTAGAATCCACATAGTAATTCAGCATCTATTTATTCCTTGGGCAAACAAATACATCAAAGCTATATGACTTTGGACAAGATTTAAAACAAATTTTGTTAGGCAATGACTGGAGTTTCTTGATTCTGCTCTCCTTATCTTCATCATTGCCATCATCTTGTATTAAAAGCCTTAGAAATTAGAAACTTTCAAAAAATTTTTTAACACTCAACCCATAGCAGGCAATTAATGGTGTATCAAGTAATAAACATTAAAAAAAAAACCACAAGCAAGCAAAACATGAGTATAAAAATAGTTTCTTACCTCCATTCTATTAACAGGAAAGGAAGTTCCCATAAGAAATCACATTTAAAAAGAGGGGAAAAAGGAAGTTAGTACATTTTCATCTTATGGTTTGAAACAGTTTCAATCTCTAAGGCTCTGTTAAGTTGTCTGCTTCTATTGGAGGCTAGATCCTGCATTAACAGGCAGATCTGAAGAAAGGAGATTAAGAAAATACTGTCCTGGGAATTATATTCTTTTCAAATGGAGATGCCCATGCTGTTCTTCTGGGTATGTGGCCTGGGTGGTCAGTTACACAGGGTTCAATACTCTCCTATGATTTCTTTAATGCTCTTCTTGAAATACCATTTTTTAACATTTTTATTTTGCAGTTAACTCCATAAATTATGTAGCCAGTTATGCCTGTGGGAGTAAAGTTCAGGGCGCTGTGAGGTGGTCATGCCTCTCCTGGGGTGAGCTACATGATCCTACTCAGACCCTCTCCCAGTATGAGGGCCTTGGGAGGCTATGAAGTGGCCTTCCTTTCTGAATTATTCCAACTTCTTTTAGAGACGTTAAAGATTCATATGCTTTACCAAGTGTTTTGTGGCCAATTTTCTCCTTGTTCCCTACTTCCATTGTTAAAGTAAAACGTGAAACGTGCTTTGTCTAAAACCAATTTGCTGCATTAGAATTTCTCTGAATGTCAAGGTCTAGCTTCCTCGGAAGATGGTAGATCCATTTAGGTTGGGTGCAATTCTTTTGGCATTTTTAAGAATTCTAAAATGTTAGTTTCCTTGAAATGCAACAAGTTTGTATTTCTGATTACTTTTTTTTACATCACAGGAATTGGTGACAACACAATTTTTGCAATCTTGAATGTATGATTCAAGGTTGTTTTCTTACAAAAATGTTTTAAAAGTAGTCATTTTTGTCAAATTGAATAAAGAACCTTGCAAGTGTTCTAAATTGGATAAAAGAGAAAAAAACACAATGACCAACCACAATGACCTACATAATATGTGCTATAGTATTAAAAATGCAAAACAAGTCAGGACTGTTTGGCTATATTATCTGGAAAAAATTTACATTTTTAATTCTGATAAGGGTAACAAATTAGGTAAAGTGGGTTTAGGTAAACTGGTATTAGGTAAACTGATTTGGGGTGAATTAGTCTATTCTGAATGTATGGCACTCATTCCATGAAAATACTGGTATTTTCCATTCATAGAATGGATCCCCTTATATTTGAAATTTTAAACCAGTTGTTTTCATGCTCCCAATTTCTAAAGTAAATGATTATAGAAAATATGTAATCACAGACATAAACACACACACACACACACACACACACACACACGACATTTTTTTCCTTGCCATGTCCAGAGGAACATTACTAGCTCCTTCTTTGTTCCATTAAGCAGGCTCTGTACACAGGCACACAGTTTTGGTTCTTGGCCTTCAAATGAAGGTGGAAAGCATTCCAGTAAAAATCAGAGGCCAGGAGATGAGCTATTTCTCTAGATTTTCCTCATGCTTGAATGATTTTTGTGTAAGGGGATTATAAAATGTCTAATGTAGCTCTTTTCAACTAAGAATTGAGAGACTAGCACACAAAGCCAAGACAAGTGTCTTTATTTGTATTTTTTTTTAAATAACATTACTTTCTGAAAAAAACCACAAGCATTAGGGCCTAAAGGCAGAGGGAGAGTCCAGAGGTGGCACTGGCCATCACTTAGACAGCAGGGACCTCACCTCCGATGTGAATCCATGGGATGCTATGGAAGGTTGCTAGGTTACCAAGAGAACAGCCATCAGACCAAAGAACCCCAACAGTAAGACACCACAGGCTTCCCAGCAGGGATTCAGGTCAAGGGCTGGGGACTGTGAATTCTCCCACATAAGGTACTGTGTGGCATGGAGGCCTCTGTAGGACTCTCCGAAGGACTCATGTGTCCCATGAGAGAGTCAGTAGTCAGATGCTTGCAACAAGAGGATTTAATAATCCATTAAGGCATTAAAGGCCTGGATCCTGCATGTCTGGGTTTTAATACTGGCCCTAACATTTATTAGCTATGTGAATTTGGAACCTATATGAGCTTCAATGTCAATGCAGAATTCTGGGAAAAGTGCACCTATAATCCCCAAACCTCATGATAAGTCTCCCACTGTGACAGACTAGGTGGAAGAGGACATTAAGAAATTCTGGAGAAAATGGCATATAGTTTGGAGGAATCAAAACAGATTCTAATAGCAGATGAGCAGAGAGACCCATTGAAACTCAGTGAGCCAAGGTGATAGGTACAGAGAGAGACCTCACTTCATAACGCAAAAAGAAGACTCAACAGCTTAGAGATGAACCAGTGCCAAAGAGAATCCAGCCGTAGTACTTGGGAGGAAATAAGATGCTTTAATAGACTTCTATAACAAGGGCAAGTAAGCAACGAGAGGTGAAGTTAATTTAAGGTGACTGGTAGTTTCTAGACTAGAAAGACAATCAGGAGGTACTCTCATTCATTGGACTTCCATGTGTTTCTTACAGACTCTTTCTTTCTGGGTGGTGGGTAGCTAGGGGACAGGGAAGGGGTCTAAGAAAATAGTGATTTATAAACAAATGATTTTATTTCAAGGCTAGTTTTTGTTTTTCAACTTCAGAAATTTCCAATAGCCACTGTTATGGTTTGGATATAAGGTGTCCCCCATCCCCCACCAAAGCTCCTGTGTTAATGCAGGAATATTTAGAGGTAAAATAATTAGATTTTGATAGTTATAATCTTATTAGTCCATCCTAGTTTGAATGGACTGACCGGGTGGTAACTATAAGCAGGTGGGGCATGGCTGGAGCAGGTGGGTCACGGGGGGCATCTTTTCTCTGAGGCCCCTTCCTCCTCCCTCTCTCTGCTGCCTGGCCACCATAAATGGAGCAGTGGCCCTCCATGAGGCCCTTCTGCCTTGACGTTCTGTCAAGTTGGCCGACCATGGACTAAATCTCTGGAATCATGAGCCAAAATAAATCTTCTCTCCTTTAAATTGTTCTTGTCAGGTATTTTGGCCACAGCAATGTACAGCTGACTGACACACTGTTACCCAATGTCTGCAGAATCTTGAAAATGATCTGGAAAAGTCCATAAAACGTTGGCCTTCTTTTGAAACTTGCCTGGGTTCTAAAACAAGAAGCTGCCTGATTGGAAAAGCATGCTTACCTTTTATGCCTAACTGCAGAACATCTGGGAGCAATTTAGTGTGGCTACTGTCTGTTACTCATTTATTCTTTCCCCTTTATTAAAAACAAAAACAAAACACTTTTAATCAGTTTAAAACCAGATGAAGTCAGCATGAAATTCCAGGGCATGGTGTCTGCTCTGTTGATAAGAAGACTCTTTGCCTTTAGTGGGAGAAAGTTCATTACAGGGATCATGGGCCCTTTGGCTGAGTGGTAAAGGGGATCACGTGCTCCCTTCTGTGCCACCACCTGCCTAAAATTATGTCCAGCACTGGAGGGAAATAGGAGAGTGGCTATCAGACATAAGTAAGAGTATGTAACATGGCAGTACATTCAATCACCTCTATCAATTTTGTTGTAGAGTTCAAAGTTCTATTTTTTTTTAATAATAGTATCAAACATCAACTCTTGAAATATGGAAAATAAAACAAAGTGGTCCATTTTACAGTGAGGGAACTCCAAACTATCGCATCAGATTTCTGATGATGCTATGTAAAATTCAAATGTAGGGACCAGAAGTTCTGGACCCTGGGGTCAACCCAAAGAAGGGGCATTGCAGTGGAGAGATTGGTAGAAAGGGGAACGGCTAACAGAGGAGGAAGAATGTAACCGGGGAGACTCCTCCTTATTCCTTAAGACTGGAAAAGCACAGACAAAACTTTGGACCTCATAGTCTGATAAAGGACATATTCGTGCTGTTAAAAATGGGAAATACAGGGCTGGGGATGTGGCTCAAGCAGTAGCGCGCTCGCCTGGCATGCGTGCGGCCCGGGTTCGATCCTCAGCACCACATACCAACAAAGATGTTGTGTCCACCGAAAAAACTAAAAAATAAATATTAAAATTTTCTCTCTCTCTCTCTCTCACTCTCTCTTAAAAAAAAAAGAATATTAAAAAAATGGGAAATACAAACATGCATGTTTTTCTGAATCCCTGTGCCTATTTTTATGGCCTCTGGCTGTTCCAGGACCAGGCTCAATACAGGGATCATGGGCCCTTTGGCTGGTCTCCACCACAGGGCCTAGGGTTCTGATGACAAAGACAAGGCATCTTGCCCAATGCCAGCATCCTGGTGAGTTTCAATTGTAACTTGAGTCTTTGGGGTTGTGACTGGAGGGGAAATGCAACTTCTTGGTTGACAGGCAAAAGATGCAAAAAACTTTTGTGACGCCTTTTGATGACTAACAGCGAATAAATGATGAAGAAGGAAATGTATCACATTTCTGCAGGCACAGAGGCTTGGGCAGACTCATGGAAGGCTTTGGGAAAATGAAGGCCAATCTCTGTTTTGAGTTGTCCTTCAAACCCTAGAAATATCTCTGGACATAATTCTAAGCACTAGACCATTTGCTCTTTCCATTTCCAGTTGTCCTGCTGAGATGAGTAAATAAACAGATGGAGTAAAAGCTTCCAAGTGAAACACAGGTCCATGACAGAGGGGGCTGTTGACTACATAACACAAGGGGAGCATGGGGACAGCTGAAATGAGAGACAGCAGCAGATTCTGGGGTAGGAAGCATTGCTAGAATAGCAAGAGGAGGCACCATGTCTGACTGGACCTCTGGCCAGCCCTATTGGAGGCCACAGGAAAGAGGGACTTAGCAGATAGGGAGAAAGTAGATGCTATACTCAGGCAAGAACAGGGAGCTCTGAGGAGCCTAAGACTGTCTGAAATGCTCCTAAAGAAAGCTGCTCCAAAGATCCTTTTTTTTTTTTTTTTTATCAGATTGGCCTCACTTCCCTACATACTGATCTCAGGAGCACTCCAGGGTTGGGAGGTCATTTCCTCAGTGATTCCAGAGGGAACTCATGAGACATCTAGCAGGTCTAACTGACAAGAACAGGTCAAAGACTGGAAGAGAAAATGGCAGAAGTCTCAGAGCTCTTACTCGATGCACTCAAGATCCACTCTTTAGACCTGCCTGAGAAGCTCTGGGGAAAAGTAGAAGAGAGTCAAAACCTCCAATAGTCAGGGACATCCCACCTGAAAAACAGATGAGGAGTTGAAGAGAAAAATCTTGGAGCTTTTATGAGCAGGGCAGGTAATAACACTAGATATGAAGCAAATTTCCAACTCACAGACCTATTTTTGATCTATCATATCCTCTCTAGACTTCTAAGTCTTTTTTCTTTTCCAGTTTTTGACTAAATTCTCATTTCTTTATTTGATCCCTAATATTGGACCTTACTGTGATTCTGTATATGGACTGATTTAATGTAGCTCATGCAGTTCAGAGAAGGGCAAGATCCCAGGTCCCAGGTATAGGTTAACACTTTCTTTATGCTGTATGCTCTACTCAGGTTCTCTGATGACCCACTACTGAAAATATATCCCTGTCCAGGGTGTTCTTAAGTTTCACTTCCAGGTCAAAATTTTATCTACCCTCTGAAATTGACCTCCATATCACACTGGTGTCCACTGACTGGTCAAGTCATTGCTGGTTCCAGGCTACATGACCATTCTCCTGACTGAGATGACTGCTCTTCATCTGCATCCAGGCATTGCAGTTGCAAGCCTCCCGCTGCTACACGCTAATCCATACGCTGCTCCCACTCTCCCTTCCCTCCATGCACATTCCACTGTTATTTTCCATGAGCTGCTATTTCTGATTGGCACTACCCCTCACCCCTTACCCCAGGATATTGCCTTCCTATGCTGTGTCATACCTAAAGGTTCTTTCTACCATCAGAAGATACCACTCTGTTTTTAGGATTACAGATTTCTCTTTGGTGTATTCCATTATTAATGGAGTTGGAATAGGTTCTCAATTGAGCTGGGACAGGGGTGGCGAGATGATGTGGCTATGTATAGTATGGTAAAGATCATGCTGTATAATCTTTTCAGCGTCTTAAAGATCATGCCCATGGGATGAATTATACCCTTGTGTGGAGCAGATAAAACCATTTTTATTAGGTTCCCCCTCCTTATGGGTCAAAGCACTATTTCCACAATTATTTTTGCATTTATGATGAGTAGGCTATAAAGATTTCCACATTAAATAAAGAATCCCTGTCTGGCCCTTCTGGCTTGGTATGTATGGGAATGAGGAAAGAAGGGAGATGAAGAATTTGGATACACATTTTGTAGATTCCTTTTCTGGGCCCAATCTTAGAATGGAAGTATATTGATTAATGAAGGAAAAGGCCAAAGGAAGAGAGAGTTTTGCAACTTCTTATTTGGAATATTAGAAGCAAAATACCTTACAGGGATCCCTTACCCTGACGTGAGATGGCAACGTTAGTGTAAACACAATAGCAACATGTGGTTGGGTAGATGGCAGAATTGGGTAAGTCAGTCTGAATCTTTCTTTGGTTTTGTGTACCTTGAGAGGGATCCAGAAATTGCTTCAGGCCCCATTAAGGATACAAAAAGAGCTGAGGTGGGATTAGATAGGCCTGCTTTAGGGCCTTGGTGGGGACAGACAGGATGGCCTCTCTGAGGTAGTTGCAGAACAATATCTAGATGGGGTTTGGTGAAGGATTCAGCTGAGAAGCAGAGGGCTGTGCTGCTCCAGAAGGAGCCTGAGTCGGCCAGGGAGGTCCTCTGGGTCCCAACCAAATTCTGAAAGCAGAAGTTCCCCAGCTGCTGTCTTCACTAGAGATCAGGGAGGGGAGGGGTCCAGAGGACATACTGCATAAATACTTGTCCTCTCTTCCCTTGCCATCTAGGGGAAGAGATGGAAGGAGGGAGGGAAAGAAGAACTCTAGGAGGGGCTTGTCTTTAAATGAATGAAAAAAAAAATCACTGGAAATGAGACTTGAAAGATTGGTGACACAAAATTCTCTTATCTTCAGTGGAAGTGTAGGTTAAGCTAAATTGGATCCATTTATTTGCTTGAGTTTGAGTATTCATATGTCAATATGTTGTCTTCATATAATGAATATATGGCATGTGCACACACACATATATGTATATACCTATACATTATATAGATATATAGATAGCTAAATTGAATAGGTATATTTATTCACTTAATAGGTATTGATCATATAATCAAAGAAAACAAAGATAGTATGACTAGAATAATTCTGGTAATTCAAAGGAATCAGAAATTTCCAGTACCTCCTGGGCCTTCTCATGTCCTCATGTTTTGCTTTTATTTATATATTACTGTGTGTAATACAGTAATATTAAAAAATAAAGTTCCTACACATCTCCTCAATCTTAAACGCTTCAGAATTCATTCTCCTGCCCTGTTACCAGAGGACCTCCCTGGCCAACTCAAGCCCTTATACATTGCATTTCTCTCCTAGCAGATCCTGGGCCTCCTTCTCTACTCTCTGCACCAATCATTGCTGCTGTTGTTCCTGTCTTCATGACTTTTCTAGACTCCTGGAAGAGTTTCCTAGCTGCTTGCCATGCTTCCAAACCACTTGACATCCTCCCTCCTGTCAATTTTCTAAAGGACATATCTGACCAGAGCACTTATTTCCTCTAAAATAACTAAATGACTTCCCATTGATGGACAAGTGCATTAAACCTACCTGGGCCTAAACTGGTTAGAGCCCACACTTCAAACTTTTCTTCCCACTTTTCACCTGACTGCAGTCTCCATCATGTTCTAGACCACTGACTTGCTGCTTTGTGAACATATTTCAACCTGTTTATCTTGTACACACATCTTCTGTTCAAATAATATCCCTTTCCCAAGGACTCCCTTCAACTCTTCCTCTGCTGTTGTTCTTGGTCTGTGTTTCTGCAATACTGCATAGTCTGAGCTATCTAAATGTGGCTGGCTAACTTCCCTTCTAGATTGACAGTTCCTGGAAAGCAAGACCCATTTCTTAATTGTTTCCATTCCTTACTTTACCCAACACAAGGGTCTACATCCAGGATATTTAATAAATGCATATAAAAGTGCTCTATAAAAATAGCAAAATACTGTGTAAATAGAAATCATTTAATTTCATTTCATTTTAAATTGAGTTGAATTTACTTTAGGAGTTGTGCTATTCTCTGGAAGAAATGATTTTCCCTAATATGACACTACAGGTGGACATATTCCAGGAGGTGGTACAGGGACACTTAGTTTTGGAGTCTTTCTTTCGTGGGTATGCTCCAGAGGCCCAGTTTTGTCTAGTGCTCCCAATGTATTTCTCTGAAGCCTCTGTTTACTTTGTACTAAAAAATCACATACATTACTGGAAAGTTCTTCATCGGGGAAGATCAAAGAAGTGGCATTGTAATAAGAAACAGCAGGCTCTGGGGAGCTGGCCCTGGGCAAGTTTCTACCAGTGCCTTACATGTGGGGCCAAACACCTCTCTGCTGATCCCTGGACAGTAGGCTGCTATGAATATAGTATGCCTGGCATTTCCTGATACGGGGATTATTTCCAACTCTACGAATTCCATAAATGTTCTCAGAAGCCTTTGGGACATTTAAATTTTAAAAATAAACCTTTATAACACAACACAAATATCCTAGAAATCCATGTGTCAGCTCTTTTCCTTGAAAATACCTGCATGTCCTGCTGTTGCATAAAACAGGAAAGGAACAACCATAAGAGTCTTACTCACAGGAACAAATGCCCCAAGAAGTAGCCATGCAAAATTGGCTCACATATGGTAAATATCCGACAACTTACTCCTGGAGAGCCTTGGGAAGTTTGGATAACTCAAAAAGAGAAAGAAATGGGAAAGGGAGGAAAAGGAAATTGTAAAAAAGAAAAAAATAAAGAAGAAGGTAAGGAAGAAGAGAAGGGAGGGAGGAAGCGGGGGAAGGGAGAGAGGAAAGAAAAGAGACAGAAAGAAATGAGCTCGTCAAGTTGTTGCTCAACAATTGGACAATCATGTGAGGATTTAGTTTGTGAGGCAACAAATTAGCCAAAATCCATATCTAGGTCACCTCTGGAGTATTCTCACTGGGGACTGGAGTAGGAGATAAAGGTTTTTCCCAATGCCAGATGTGGTGGAATAGCACCCACTCTCCCCTCTCCTGCAGCCACGGGATCATGCAGGGCCATCTTACCTGATACACTGATGGTGGCAGCAGCCTTTGCTGTACTGAATTTCTCTCCGTGTCTATTGGTAGCTATGCATGTGTAGAGACCTGGCTTGGTGATAAACAGCTGCAGCCGCGAGTCAATCACTCGGTCTTTCACACTCTCTTGAATGGACCCAGAAGAAACCTGATGGAGTACAGGGAAAAGAAAAAGTAGAACTAGGTCAAGGATTTCCTAATATGTCATACCAGTAAACTAGAAGGGAAAAACATTGGGATTATGATCAAAAGGCATGTGGTAGATTGCAAAAGTAGCCAAAAATTTTTCTGGCCCTTGGCCCAGGACCTTACAGTGTGACTGTAGCTCTTCAGAGGTAGTATCTCTTTCCACACTTTGAATCTGGGTTAGTTTGCCACTAATGTTTTAGGATGGTTGAGCAGAGACTTGTAAAGTTCTTGCATACTGTGGCCTGCTTTCCTTTTGCTTTGAAGCCTGTGACCCCCTGTGGACAAGCCAGTGCTAGCCTGATAGAGAAAACACATATGGTCATTTACCTCCACTGCTTCAGATAGGAGCCAACAGCATCGTTAAACACGGGTAAGTCTATTCTGGACCAACCAGTACACAGTCAAGCTGCTAATCATAGGAGCAAGATCAGGCAATCTTGACCCAAATCTGCAACCCTAGCTGGCTTGTGGCAGATTAATAAATGGTTGTTGTTAAGTCACTAAGTTTTGGGGTGGTTTGTAATATAGCAACAGATACTTAATGTAAACTATGGAAGATGATGCCCTGAGCAGATCCTCCAAGATGCTTCCTCTATCTCCTGGAGAAAGGGACAGTCAAGTATGAGGGATTACAGATCTCTGGAATTCTTTTCATAACATGTGATCAGTTCTCCATAAATGCATATCAGAAAGATAAATGAATATTTTAAAAAATGGTTGCAAAGCCAAGTCTCTCTCCAAGACACAGCATTCATATCGGCTGGACTTCTGAAACCAGAAAATCAAATGTCCTTGAAAAGCTAGAATACCAGTGCAATATTCGCACACAATTGAGAAGGTTAATTGACAGTACTTCTTCCATAGTCACCATAACTCTAACTGTATGATGAAGAAAGCTGTCCAGCACATTCTACCATGTTGCAGAGTTAGAATTCATACCCTAGTTGATCTGATACCAAAGCCCGTGCTTTTAATCATCATATTTCTTAGTCCTTCCCCAGTCCTGGAAGGGAGACAAGTGAGGAGCCATTAGAAATAAGAACAGCAACAGTAACTGTTAAAGTTTAGATCTCAAGTACCCCCTGAAGCCTCCTATGTCAAAGGTTTGTTCACTACTCTGTCACTATTGGGAGGTTAGGGCAGGGCAAGAGGACTAGTGGGAGGAAATTACAACATTGATGGGAATATTGGACCCCCAGGTCTTTCCCTCTTTCTCTCTCTGCTTCCTGGTTGCCGTGAGGCGAGCCCCCTCCTCTGCTGCCATGATGTACCGTGGTGCCACAGGCCCAAAGCAACGGGCCCAGGGAACCATGGACTGAAACCTCTGAATCACTGAGCTAAAATAAGTCTTTCCTCCTTTTGAGTTGATTTTTCTCAGGTGTTTTGTCACAGTGATAGAAAGCTGACTAACAACAACCTCAACCAATCAACCAACGAGGAATAAAATAAATGTCTGAGATATGTCATGGCTAAGGCGGTGGCACTTTTTGTAATGGTTATTTCTTCACTGTTTTCTTGAGTACTGTACCTACCATCTTTTCAATAATTAGTCCCTAATTCTCACTACTTCTATGAGGGGGGAAAAGGATGCCAATTTGAGGGAAACTCATGTAAAATGACAATTAAGGAAAAACCCATGTTATGCCTTAGCCTTGCTTGTAAATGCGGCCAGAGGGAATCTGAGCCTGGTTACCTTGGAAGAGATTCCTCTAATAGTAGGAAATGAAGCTGAGAAAGAGGAATCTGGAGCCAATTATCTTACTATTTTGCAGGAGAGAGGATTTTCAAAGACTGGCAATTCTCCCTAGCTCCAGGTGGCCCCTGTCCTTGGCACCAAAGCTTTCTCTAGCAATGAGGCACGGAAAGTTTGCCCAATTCACTTCTTTCTCTTTTTATTCTCTACCCTCACTACCAGTCTCACCACTAGTCTCCATACCTATGATGAAAACTGGCTTATGTGAGTATCAGTTTACCTTAACTGGAGAAAATTCCAAGGTCAGATCAAGTGTAATGGCATTTTCCCCAGATAAGCAGCCTCAAGTGGAAAGAAAAATATCTTTCTGAGATACACCCTAAGTTGGAAATGCTAGTTGAATTCATCACTATCATATTTATCAGAAGTTCAATGTCTTATGGATCTGAGCATGCAAGTTAGAAAGAACTGAACAATTTGAAGTCCAATTTTGGACTTCCCCTGAATTTGAATACAAAGCAGCAAGGAGAAACAAACAAACAAACAAACAAAAAACAATGAGTACAAACCCTATGTTCAACTGACATGCTCTATGCTGTTTCATATTTTGTTTGTTTTTTAAAATAATCCCATTTCAGTTTGTGTATTATGTGGAATTTGTAGGGCCACTGCTTTCCTCCTTTGCAAATCTGTTTCTCTCCTTCAAGAAGCAGGGCCATGCAATGCCTTGGAGACAACTTAGAAATAATTCCAAAATGCTGCTTAGACTCCCACTATTTTCATGTTCACACCTAAGAAAGCCACTGCTAAATACCTCCTCAAGGTCACTGAAAACATCCTTTGTAGGAAAGAGACGCAGTTTTTAAGCTGCCTGAGCTCTCTTCTCCTGGATTCCACCCAGGTGTTGAAATAGTTTGGTGAGGAGACCAGCAAATTGGGAGGCTCACCCCTGCATTATGACGTGGCTCCTAAGTGCTTTTCCTCCTGTGTCCAGAGACCTCACTTGATTCAATGGGTGACTCATGCACAGCAGGCCTTGTTAGTCATAGTTTGAATTTGTTTTTCTTTCTTCATAGATCATCCTGACCAACAGTTTAGTATTTTTGATGATCTGAAAATAAAAACAACCCTCTGCCCTCTATTTGATTCTTTTTGCCTCCCTGCTTTAAAAGATCAAAGGGACTAGTTCAGATTATCACTGTGAGCTTTCACCAAGATATGCCTAAAAAATACAGAGGACAATGCCCCCCCCCCGTATTTGGGGGTGTTATATCTGAGATTGAACCAACTGTGGAGTGAAAATATATTTTTAAAATTGCATCTATACTGAACATGTACAGATTTTTTCTTTGACATTATCCTCTAAACAATACAGTATAACTACTGCTTATACAGCATTTACACTGTATTAGATATTTAAAGTATATGGGAGGATTGCATAAGATTATATGCAAATAATACTCCATTTTATATAATAAAAATGAACATTCAGGGATTTTGTTAACCACAGGGGTCCTGGAACCAACTCCCCAAGCTCCCTGAGGGATGACTGTACTTAATTGAAATGACTCTGTCTGGAGTTTACAGTAAGTACATTGGTTTCTGCAAGTCACTCAGGCACTCTGCCTTGAAGGAGCCATATACACAGCTCCGTGCTCTGGGGATAGGGTTTTGTCTTTTTGGTTAAGGATAGCTTTGTACGGCCACGGATGTGTTAATTTGATTGACCACACTAATCATTTCACTGTGTTATATGTAAAATCAAACCACCACGTTATACACCTTAAAGATGTAGAAGAAAAAATAATAAGATTTTTTTTAAAAAGCAGTAAAATAGAAAGTTCTATTAAATAGTCTTAATAACGCACAGCTGAAACAGTGTGTACAAAAACTCTTTGAAGGTGATATAGCAGTCTTGATAAATAGAATATTTTTATGTATCAGTAATAGTTTTTTTTTTTTTTTTGTAGTGCTAGAGATTAAACCCAGGGCCTTGTGCATGCAAGTCAAGCACTCTACCAACTGAGCTATATACCCAGCCCTCATTAATACATTTTAAATTGAGAGATGTTGCTATATCAATTCTGCATAAAATATAGACAAGCCTCCTTTTAAGAATATTAAAAACCACACAATCTTCAACATAAATGGTTTGGCTATTTATTTTACAAAATTCCTCTATTAAATTAAGATATTTCAACTTTTAAAATGTCTTAGGAATTACATTTGTTGGACAAAGACAGACATGTAATTTTTTCTAAATTTTTAGTTGAATGTGCAAATATCAGAGGTATTATTAACATAACTTTAAATAAATCCAGTTATAAAAATTACAAGGATTTTAGTTTTAAAAAGTAAGCTCTGCTCCGTTCACATCAAATTACTACATCAAATTACTTGTAAAAGGAAAATAATATTACCAGTGAGTCTGAAGTTCATCTGTGACTACAAATTTCCATGAAAAAAAAAAGAATGGCATTTCCATAGGAAGAAAGCAAAATATTTATTAATTATTTTAGAGTATGTTGCTTGACTTTCTCCAGCTCTTGGGCTAACGGTCCAGGGTTTTAATTTACTGGCATGTGCACAGGGTGGGGGTGGGGAAGAGGAGCAGTCCCATCTTTCAGACGGCTGAGTACTTAGGAGCATGTCCGGAGGTTAGTTTACTAGCTCCTAGTTAAAGTCACAGTTCAAACTGTTTTATTCTGTGCCAACTGTCTCCCAGCTCTATATCTGTCTTCATTCAATACCCTAAAACAATATCAGAGCTGTGGGCTCCTTCATATTCTCTTGGATGCACTTTCTGAGTTGCTACTTTCACAATGTTCAATGCCTGAAATTGCCTCCATTTCCTGTGGTTTGCGTCAGTAAGGGCAAGGGCATGTGGATTTCGGTTTGGGCTTGGGTAGTGTTACCAAGAACTTGGCAGTAAGAACAACACATGCTCTCTGACCATAAGAACTGCGGGTATACTTTTGCTTTCTTCCTGAATCAAAGTCACCGTTAGTGTATTTTATTCCTGTTTTAGCCTCAGAAGGGATAGATCTGTTTTGCCTTCTACTTTTGATGAATCATATCTTGAATGATTAATTTGAGGCTCTTTTATTGTTCCTGAACTCCAACAGAGAATGATCATGTATCCTCCACATATCTACTCTCATGCAAGCCTTTTGAAAATACTGAATTTTAAAAAGCATGTCTAACCATTTCTTTATTACTGTAAGACAAATTAGTAAAGTTACATGTCAGCCTCCCAATTTCCTTAGCATGTCTTTATGCCACCTTCAGAGGCTTATGTCAACTACAACAGCTTCACGGAAGAGTCACAAAACACACTGCCAACTAGGATTGGATTTCAACTGACACTTGAAATTTAATTAGAGTGGTAAAGCAGAGCAGGGACTATGTGCTACTTTATTATAACCTAACAGAATTAGAGGACCTTAGTCCGATGTTATACTAGAGGTCATCTTTGACAGCCATCTGACGTCTGTGTCATTATCCACATGAGGGATCCATGTCTGAGTGGCAAATGGAACTCCCTTCAAATCACATTAGCTGAAGAGGGACATTCTTAAGTCAGCTAACTTTGTGTCTAATTCTCATTCTATCATGGCTTGAGTTACAGGTGACAAAGTGGTAATTTGTTTGCTTAGTGTCTTCTGAAGGGATCTAGGATAGACAGATAAGATGAGCCAATTTTAATAACAACTTATGAGAAAGTGGTTTTGCTTAGGTATCAGAAAAAGATAAAAGGAACTTTCCGTCGAAACAACAGAAGTGAAAACAAGAATGAATAATTGAAAGCCTTGGAGGATTGCAAAAATATATAAGATGTCCTTTGTTATTGGTAGCCATAAAATTTGGCATCCTGTTTTACATCTTATCAAAATTTCACACAAGGACACAGTTTGTTTTCCACAGCCTTACCTCCCCTCTCCTTCCTCTTCCTGTGCCCTGTGTCCTAGTTCTCATTTTTCAGTCTTTTTAGGACACACTGCATCACAGGGAGCGGGCCCCGGGAGGGGTGGGAGTATAGAGCAGAACATTACTTTCTGAGATTTCTTTTTTAATTTAATTTTTTTAAAAAATTTTACCTTTTTAGCTTAATACAGCATAACTAACAAATAGAAATTGTATATATTTCAGGTTATAAATTGATGTTTTGATATAGGTATACATTGTGAAATGATCACCACAAACAAGCTAGTTGACTGATCATCTCACATAGGCTTCTTTTATGCTGCAGAATTCTAAGTTTATAGGTCACCCATTAATGGGTTTCTTCTTAAAGTTTTTGTTTTTAACGTTCTGTTATACTTTTCCAGAGTATTTGCATTATTTTGTTTGCTATTTAATTCAGATGAGGAAACTCTGTAACAGTCTAAAAAAGAAAGGAATCAAAGCCATTTAGGAGTAAGAACTATGTTATGAAAAAACACTATGGGATTTGGGATCTTCTCCTTGTAGATACCAGGACACCAGGAATACATGCACATGGAGACATGGCCACATGAGAACACTGCAAGATGGCCAGGGGGAAACTATCTACAAGCCAGAAAGTGAGATCTCATTAGAAACCAGCCCGGCTGGCACCTTGATCTTGAACTTTCAGTCTTCAGAGCCATGAGAAAATTAATTTCTGTTGTTTAAGTCACCCCATCCATTCTATTCTGATATTGTTAGCTCTAGCAAATTAATACAATCCTGGAGAAGAGAAAGTTGAGAGGATATGCAATAATTCAAGTCCATGAAGGAAAGTGCCTTAGGTTGGGTGGAAATAAAATTTAATATGATGTGAATTATACCAAAAGATTTTGCCTACCTATAAGAAAAAAAAAAGAAGTCTCCCGTTTTCTTGTTGAAATACTTGCTTTAAAAATAATTGGAGGGGGCTGGGATTGTGGCTCAGAGGTAGAGAGCTTGCCTAGCATGTGTGAGGCCCTAGGTTCAATTCTCAGCACCACATTAAAAAAAAATTAAAAAATGGTATTGTGTCAACCTACAACTAAAAAACAAATGTTAAAAAACAAAAAAGCATAATTTGAGACATCCTTTGTCTCTAGTATGCTACTGTTAATATAGTGCAATATGATAACCTATGTTCACTACAACCAAGATACCAAAAAAAAAAAAAAAAAAGACTATCCTACAGGAGATGGAAGATGAAAATAACCAAGCACCAGTTGGATGACTTATCAAGGTTTGTGTTGGTAAGTTATTCTGAGTCATTCTTTCCCCACCCAAAGGTCTGGTTTGGACATGTACCATATCTCTTTAATGAATGACAGGGTGTCCTAGCTAGGATAAGCTTAAGAGTTGACTTAAGTCTCCTATTGTGTAGTAAAGGATTAAAAGGTTAGTTTGATGGGCTTAAGGTGCTCAAACCCTGCACCTTACAAAGAAAGGTCCTCCCTGTGGCTCTTGGGGACGTCCTATTACCCCTTGGAATATTCTGTCTGATAGGAGTATCTTTGCATCCTGAGAATTTGGGCCATACCACATAGTTTACATTAACCATGTGAGTTATAATGAATACTTCTTTCTGTTCACCTGTAACCCTAGAACATACTGCATCCATTTTATTTCTGGAGGTCTAAGATCAGTGCTGTCAGTATTTTTTGTCTAGGTAATTGACCTCCAGTAACAACTCTGGATACCTATGCTAGGTTGAGCATCCCTGGATGGCAGTACTTTAACATGTTGTCACATGATTGTTCGGAATTAAGTATTGTTGTTGCAACTTTATTGGGAGAGGAAAACTGATTCCCTGTTACAGATTTTAATCATTTTTCTTTTCCTGCCCTAGACTTTAGCCATGATAGCTTTTCTGAGTTCTGTGAGTGTTTCTAAAGAATCATCAAAGAAGAGTGTACATGAGTGTGTGTTTGGGGTCTTGTGGATCCTAACACACCTGAAATGTGTAGACAAAACGGACAAATGTCTAAAGGGCCAGGTTGAGCTTCCTGGCAACTCCAGTGGAAGAAGCAAAGAGAAGGAAGCTCTCTTCATGATTTAGGCTCCCAGAGTTCTTAGATACAAAGGTTTTTATAGAAGATCTGAATTGCAGTCCTTTTCCATCTTCCCAAGAGGACCTTTTGGGGAAATAAATGACTCCAATAAAGACACCTCCTATCAACTAACAAATTGGGGGCTAAACAGAAGAGGGCTGACCTAAGGAAAACACATTCCTAGTATTGTCTTAAATGTTCCCTAGTCTCTGAAGAATTATGAACATGTCCATGAGGGAAAAATGCAATTTAAAATACCTGGCAGGTGCAGAAGGTATAAGGTGAAATTGCAAGGGCATCAGTTAAATGATAACTCTCCTGCTTCAATTACTTCTCCTCTCTTCCTCCTACCCAACCCTGACATAGTGACACAGAGCAGCTAAGTGAGAGGATCACAGTTGAGCAGGAGCTAAGAAACCAACCACAATTCCTCTGTGGAAGCATGACTACAATAGTCCTGAGAAGGGAGGAAGGAATATGTCTTCCTGCTTATGAATGCATTTGTATGTCCCAGTTATTACTTAGGACAAGACACCTCAAATTACTAAATTAGGATGATGTTAATGATTTAAAATCATATAATAGTGTCCAGAAAAATCACAAAGCCTGCTTGAGGTAGGCTTCTCTGGTAGCAAAAGAACCCACTTTGCTGAATAAAGGACAGAGAAAATAATAAAGATTGTATTACATGAAAATCATGCTTATTCTATGCCTAAGTTACAATAATAATCATTTTAGCTCATATCTTTATTCTCTTTCCACCTGAAATCTTATCATATAAATAAACTCTAAAATCAAGAAAAATAAGTTCAGAGAAAGATGGAAGGTATCGTAATCAAAGGACCAGACATTTGTAGTAATTTTTGGAAGATTAAGAGAGATGATGTGAATGGATTGATAGATAGATTAATATCAAGTAACTAAAATCCAACACAAAAGAAGAGGTTTCCTGGGAGGGGAAGAAACACATTTTGGGGGCTGAGGTTATGGCTCATAGGTAGAGCACTTGCTTACCTTGTATTAAGCACTGGGTTTGATGCTTAGCACTACATATAAATAAATGAATAAAATAAAGGCCAATCGACAACTAAACTAAAAAAAAAAAAAGACATACACACACACACACACACACACACAAACATACACTTTTCCAAGAGTCCTGGAAAATTTCAAAGGTGAGATAGGTAAGCTGTAAGCAGAAGTATACTTAGAGAAATCAGCAAGGTACCTGAAGAATTTTGGGGGGCTATTATATATGCATGGAGCACCAGGCTGAGGCATCAACTCATGAGCTAGAGCTTATGGATGAGATTTCCTTGTTGGGGCTTTCTATGGTGGACAACTATCATGGGTAATAGAGCCTGAGGAAATGCATACAGACTATGTAGGGCTACCCTTATCTCTCCACAAAAATAGGCAAAACCAAAAGAACTAAAAGATTGATGTTTTGAACCAAATCTAACTAGAGAGAACGTGGAGAGGAGAAAAGCATTAGTCAGAGATACAGTAGAGGAAACATCTAAGTTTGAGAGAAATTTGCATCTCATCTGCCTCACCTCCAGCTCTGTACCAAAGGAAAATACATAAATGTACCAACAATTCTATAAGCCTGGCATAATATTATTAGCAGCATAATCATAATAGCGCACTAAAAGAATAGACCATTCCCATTTTTGAAAATGGAGGCAGTAATCTAGAATAAAATTTGGAGCAATTTGAAACAACACCATGAAACAAACAAACAAACAAAACGATGTTTCAAGGAATAAAAGTGATTCAAGTAAAGGAAATTTTTCAATTCAAAGTGAAAACTACATGTTCATCAAAAAGCCATATAATTGCTGGCAAGGCATTTTATTGCTTATAAAATATCTTTCAATTAAAAGCAATTATTAAATTAAGAATTAACATATTTTCACTTTACCTAATGCATTAAGCATATCAGCAACTAGAAATTGCATGAAAATCAAATGTAAATAGACAAATGATAGAACTTATACAATATAATGACAATAATAACTTATGACAGGTTCCTTTTTCAGATATTGGATAAGCTAGGTTATTCATACAAATCCTCACACAAACAAATTAAAATTCTGAAAAAAATTTTTAACAGGTATAACAAAACTTAGATACTCTCCATGGTTAAGCTACTTTTCCAAAGCCAGAAAAATTGAACTTTGTTTTGGATAGCCAAATCTAAACTCAGAGCCCATAAAAGCATTAAAGATACAATAAATTGAGAACTCAAAGAACTAGTTATCAGGGACATTTCAGTGTGAACTACAAGTGAAGTAGCCCACATAAAAAATGACATTATAATTATAAAGCATACATTATAATTATCTGGGATGTCCAAGGAGCTTCAAACCTTGAGCTTGTTTTGAGGTAGTCCAAGATTAGTTGCAGCTCTTGTTCCCTAGCAGAAACAAGAAAAAATTCTCTCCAAGGGAAATTACCTTCATCTAGACCTCAAATTAGTTTCTGATATTTTTTCAATACAATGAACTGCATGTAATCAAAGATAACGAGGCACACAAGAAAACAGAATACAATGAACAAGAATCAGAAAGAAAACAGACAACAGAAACAGACCTACAATGGTATTCCATCCCATGCAAATAAAAGCCAAAGTTATTTCCATGACCTACCCAAATCTGTAGGATCCACAAGGCCTGCACACACCCCTTCCTGCTTTGCTCTTTGCTCATTCACCTCTAGCCATGCTGGCTTCCTTGCTGTTTCTCTGATAGAACATGCATATCCTTATCTCAGAGCCTTTGTCAGGTTATCTTGTCAAGCTATGCACATAATCTCCTTCATCTCAGAGATTTGCTCAAATGTCTTTGTTTTAATGAAGCTTGACCCTGTTGAAAACAGACTCTCTCTCCCTACGGTCAATCTTTCTGTCTTCTTTTCTACCTTTATTATTTTTTTCACAGCATTTGATAGAATCTACATAAAATACACAGTCTCTTCTTTGTCTTATTGTTTGTCTGTCTTTATTCATCAGGATGCCAGCTCTCTTTAAGGGCAGGGATCTTGGCCTGTTTCATTTGCTCCTGTTTCTATGGGACCTAGAGTAATGCTCAATGCTCCCATGCTCAACATATATTTATAGAATGAAAAAATAAAGTGTTAAAAGCAGGGCCTGGATCAAAACATTACCTCATATGTGTTAGCTCTTAATACCACTATTAAAAATGAAGGAAGGTATGTTGAACTGACAGATGTGGATTCTAATTCCAGATTGCTTTTCCCTAAAGTAGCTTCCAGCAGGGAACTAATCTTTCACTGGTGGATTTTATGAAAATGCATGGAAAGGATTTGTTACCTCTTCCTTTTTTACACAAAGGCACAAAGAAAGCATTCGATTTCTGACTATTCCCAGTGATACAAGAAAAGAAGCAACTCCTGGCATCCAAATTCGAAGACAGTGATTTCCAGGACAAAAATAGATGCAGGTGGGACCAATGACAGAAATAAAAATAACTCCCCAAATCTGTGGTCTGTCTTGAACTTCACCACCAATGGGTCTTCCCCAAACAAGTCCCCATACACATGACACTCACAGCATTTCCATTTTCAATCCAGCTGATAGTGGGGACAGGGATGCCTGTTGCTGTACAGCGCAGGGTCACAAAGGAGCCAAAGGAGACATTGTGGGATTCAGGAGCCCGCAGGATTCTGGCAAAAACTGTTAGGAAGACAGAAGTGGTGAGTGACTCTCCAATAGAGAATGACCAAGGTAGAGCGGCCTTTAAAAAATGCAAATCCCACCATGTTTCCCTCTGTCTTAAAGTCAACACCAAATCCCTGGCCTCCAAGGCCTTCACGCCACGGATCTTGCATCACCAGCCACGTTCCCAGTTTAGGAGCTTGCCCCCACTATTTCTCCATCTGGTTCACTCATCCTGGGTCTACATATGGTAGATTCTTTGTATGGCTTAAGTCTCTGTTTAAGTGTCATTTCCTTAGAAAGGATCATTACCCACCCAACACACAGTGTAGCCTTCGCCCATTCATTCTCTCATCAACCAATCTTATCATCTCTGCAGACCTTACCACTATCTGATTGTGTGAAACCAAAAATTTTTCCAGTTTCATTCACTGCTATGTGCAGTACCCAGAAGAGTCCCTGATCAGAGGGAGCACAGGATATACTTTATGGAATTGAAGAAATAACTGATTCATGTTCTGCACCCTCTCAGTATCTAAGGGGGAGGTCAGACAAAAATCCATCACACTTTTCAGAGACTGAATTGACATATTGGCAAAAAAGAATATTTTAGATAAAATGTGGGTAGGAGAACGAGTAATTTATGTTCCTTTCTGAGGCTGGATTCCCTCATTAAATAAAATGAAGCTCTTTTGATGTGAGAAGTTCTACCTTTAACTAAAGAATAGGGTTGAGGCCCAGAATGTATCATAAATTGGAAGGTAATTAGAATCTCAGAATTATTAAACTTGGAAGAGGCTTCAGAGATAGACCAGATTTCTGTTATTACTTTATAGACGTGGAAATCAAATCCCACTCAATTTACTTTTCTCAAAGTAAAAAAAGCGATGGGTGAGAAACTTGTTTTTATGTCTTCTGACCCCAAATCAATTTCCTTTTAAAATGTTGTTAAATCTTTTTGATTGCCTGTTACACTGTAAGTATAATCGTTTCTTCTCCTGTCCATTGTTTTCTAGGACTTAAGCACAGAACATAACCTCAGAGTATGAAGCCCTAGTTAACACTATGATTTGAAGCTTAGCTCTTCTAGTTAGTTGACATTTGTGGAGCTTGGATTTTTGAAAGTATGGAGAGAGGGTGTATACTAGACAGGAGACGTGCAAGACAATGACAGACAGATCAAGGCAAGAGCTGTGTTAGAATACCCATTAAAAAGGATTATATAATTCAAGGAGATAAAGGAAGATGTGATTTACTTGACAACTGGATCTTTTTAGAAAATTTGAATTTGATTTACAGTCTCTTGATATTGAGAATTCTACGAGTGGAAATATAGAATTTAGACACATAAATATTGGATTCCAAAGCCAGGAGAACAGAAAAGCAATAAAGGTGCTTTTTTCAAAGGAAACAAGTGGTTTAAAAATAAAAGGCAAAAAAGACATCAAATGTTTAAAATATAACTGTATATGTGCCCCCCAAAACAAAAAATTGAACCCGATTTTAAGGTTCCCGGGGTCTAACTGCCAACCTACAAATACAGAGGGTTCAGGGAACGTGCTAAACATCACCATAGAGAAGCATTTCAGTAAAAGTCAGAATACAGAAAATTTTAAAAGGGCAAATTATTTAGTTTCTTTAATAAAAAATAACAATGAAGGGAGAAGTAATCCCTTATAGATTAAAACAATTATAAAGGACATACCACCCAGATGCAATGTGTGGTCGTCTTTGAATTCTCATTCTACCAACTTAGTCTAGGTTCACAGGCTGTGGACTTTCGACAAGGAACCCTGACTGATTGGCATCCTAGAAGAGTGCACCCAGGGATCTTCCTTTTAATGTTTCTGATAACAAAATAGAGACCTAGACTGTACAAAATATTTGAGTCCTTGTGCATCATTTGGCTGAAATAACTCTTGTGTATTTGGTATTATGGTTTCTGAGTGTGAGAATACTGCAATGAATATCTTATGGGTCTCTTTGCCTCTGAGAATCGGAAACAAGTAAGATCCTGGAGAGATTTGGACTTGGGTCATTTTAATTTTATAGGTGCTGGAAAAGTGATCTAATAACATTGACAATACCTTGAACTTGAATGAGAACCTTCTGGCTGAAGATGAGTAGGATAAGAAAATGTCTTAATTTATAAAGGCAAGAATTTTAATTTGGGTACTTCAATTCTTCTTGGAAATGTAGAAATCAGGGACAGTTTATATTGCTGTAATTAACAGCTTTTTCCCCCTCCCTTTGGCTGGTATTACTTGGAATATCATCTGGAATCATTGCAAAACCTCTAATGATCCATATTGCACAACCTAGTTAAGCATAATGTGTAAATAAATCAGAGTAAAGTTCTATAGTTCAAAGTAATGTTGAAGTTGATTTAATCAGTACATTTCTCACCCCATATCAGAATCTCTAGGGGCTCTAGCGAGATACATAAAAGAGACTGACTCACAATAGCTAAATTGTGGAAACAACCTAGATGCCCTTCAATAAATGAACAGATTTTTAAAATGTGGCATATATACAATGGAATATTACTCAGCAATAAAAGAGAATAAAATCATGGCATTTGCAGGTAAATGGATGGAGTTAGAGAAGATAATGCTAAGTGAAGTTAGCCAATCCCCCCCAACCCCCGAAAAAAAAAAAGCCGAATGTTTTCTTTGATATAAGGAGGCTGATTCATAGTGGGATAGGGAAAGGGAGCATGGGAGGAATAGACAAACACTAGATAGGACAGAGGGGTTGGAGGGAAGGGATGGGGCATCTAGTTATTAATGATGATGGAATGTGATGATCATTATCATCCAAAGTACATTCATGAAGACACGAATTGGTGTGAATATACTTTGTATACAACCAGAGATATGAAAAATTGTGCTCTATATGTGTAAAAAGAATTGTAATGCATTCCGCTGTCATATATGAATGAATAAATAAATAAATAAATAAATAAATAAATAAATGAAAGAGAGACTGACATTGCTAGTAGCATTTCGAGCTTAAGACTGTGCTGATAAACTGCTGATCTCCTCCCTGAAGGGAGCATGTTTGCCCTTTAGGCTGATAATGGGTCGCCTTGTTAAGTGTGAAGTGTTAACAGAAGAAGGAAACCAGGGATTAAAGGGAATCTGGTCCCTCCTGCTCTCTAACATTTTCTCCAAAAGATCAAATAGAAACTCAGCCCTTTTCCCCAGTATTGAAAGTTATCTTCAACCCTTCCTTTCAGTTTTCCTCTGCTCTCAAAGCAGAGTCTAAATGTCTTCAGGGTTTCAAATGTCTCTTTATCTACTGCCTCCTTTCTTCATCCCCTGACCCTGGTCCATCTCTCCTCTTAGTCCTTAGCACTACTTCATCACTGCTAATCCGTTCCTCTGTTGGTTGTCAGTCTCTTTCCCTGGACTGTAAGTATCTCAAGGACAAGGTTTGCCCTTTAACAGGCTGACCCTTATGTACTAGATACCTGCCTCCTGCATGGTTCACGGTAAGTTCCCAATAAGTGTTTGCCAAATGAATGGATGAATGAGTGAATGACTTCTCTGGTGAGATTGCAAGAAGGGACATATACATGTGTGAGCATTTCAGCCCTTTTTTGGACCGACATTCTCCCAGTAAGTCTGCATATAGGAAGGGTAGAGGTTGATGTGTGATAGATAGATAGATAGATAGATAGATAGATAGATAGATAGATAGCAATTTCATCAGGTCAGGGTTCTCCATCCAACAACTAGGAGTGAAATAGAGAAGATTGGGGAGAGGTTGAGAAGGATGGGGAAACAAGTTATGGTTATGTTACACTAGTTTTTAAGTGGAGTAGAATGTTCTCTCTGATAAGTGGATGCTGACCCATAATGGGGAGGGGGGCAAAGGCAGGGGAGGAGAGAGGGGATGGGGGCCTGAAAGATGATGGAATGAGAAGGACACCATTACCCTAGGTACATGTATGACAGCACATGTGTTGTGACACTACATCATGTACAATCAGAGAAATGAAAATTGTGCTACATTTGTGTGCAATGAATCAAAATGCATTCTGCTTTCATATATACCTAATTAGAATAAATGAATAAATTAATTTTTAAAATGAATGTTTGATTTTTTAAGATACATTTTTTAGTTGTCAATTGACCTTTATTTTATTTATTTATATGTGGTGCTGAGGATGGAATCCGGTATCTTACACATGCCAGGCAAGCGCTCTATCACAGAGCCACAACCCCAGCTCCAAAAGCTTGATTTTCAATCCAGCTTTATCAGCAAAAAAACTTTTATACATCTATATTTGTTTTCAATTCTAACTATGAAAGGTGAAGAGATAGTGAAAGAAATTCCATCACATTTGAGATCACTGAGAACAATAAAGTCAGTTGCAATTAAAAACAAAAACCAGACTAATGCCCATCAATAATAAAACACTCGCAATAATAAACTTGATTGTAGTTCAGGAGTAAATCCCCAGAATTACAGTGGTAGCCACAAACTAAAAATACATTCTAAGTCATTCATTTAAAATGTAATTCGGTAGATTTCTTATCCAATAAAATATGCATTAAATATACTTATTTTGTAATTTATTTGTAGGAAATTAAATATCAGTGTTTGTTACATAAACAAGTCAACTGCTTACTAGAAGGGGCATAAAATTACTTAGTAACTTAGAAAATATTTATAATGGTTTGATATGGATTTTTAAGAAAAAATCATCAAGCTCTTCTTCCTGTATTTAGCCTTATCTATCATTCTCCAATTCACTGTGGGTTTTTTCCCATTCATTTTCCTGTGGGTATGCAAGTTGTTATTCTTCTGCAAAATGAAAGATAGACACAGGCAATATATTTATCCCTGGGTTTTCTCTCAGGGAATCTGTTCATGAGTTTTGGGCTTTACTTTTCTTGGGCAGATTTGCAGAGATGACTGCAGATTAAGAATCTTATATTCAAAACTGTACTTATGCAGCCAGGAATTAAAAATTCTTTGTAACACAACCTGTTTTATTTTCTGTGTGTGTCTCCACTTCCCCCTGCATTTTCCAAGCTCTCTTGAAATTAATGAGCAGTATGGCCTGAAATGAACTACCTCTCTTTTCTTGGTGAGGGAGCAGTGTCAGAGGAATATTTAAGTCTCTGGTCAATTTCTATTTCTGAGCAATTACTTCAAAGGATAAGATGAATGTACATGAATTTTACTTTTTCTTACTCTTTTCTTTCTTATTTTCTAGCTTACCTAAAAGAGGTTTCTACATGATTGAAACCAACAATGACTGATCAGAACATGTTGAAAAAATTTAAAAAACAAAAAATGCAAAAAACCTTAACTCTCACTCTCTTCCCCAAATCACACAGAACCAGGCAAATTTAGTTGTAAGATACCTGGTATTTAGAAAGAGGAAAATATTTCAAATACATATTTAGCCTGCCTATACTGAAAATCTAAAATCTGAAAAAATTCTCTGAAATCTAAAATGCTGATAGACTTTTATACATCTATATTTGTTTTCAGTTCTAACTATGAAAGATAAC